>NC_037669.1:94867767-95167767 GCF_003255815.1 Theropithecus gelada
GGGCAAAAGAGCAAACCCCCGTATAAAAAAAAAAAAAAAAAAAAAAAATAAGTACATAGAGACAAAATATGGGACAAAAGTACCTTAGACCTAAAAACTTTAATAAACCAAAGGTCCATTTCCTTATCCATTATTCCTGCCTGTGTTAGGGGTTTGGAGAGAAGGGCACCACTTAATTATTTCTTCTTTTTCTTGAGACAGGGTTTCACTCTGTCACCCAGGCAGAAGTACAGTGGCACAATCTCGGCTCACTGCAACCTCCACCTCCTGGGTTCAAGCGATTCTCCTGCCTCAGCCTTCCAAGTAGCGGGGACTCTAGGTGCCCACCACCACCCCCGGCTAATTTTTGTATTTTTAGTAAAGACAAGGTTTCACCGTGTTGGCCAGGCTGGTCTCGAACTCCTGACCTCAGGAGATCTGCCTGCCTTGGTCTCCCAAAGTGCTGGGATTACAGGCATGAGTCACCATACCCAGTCTTAATTATTTCTTTTTAAAAAATTATTAATTGAAAAATCATAATTGTATTTATGGAATACAGTGTGATATTTTGATATATGTACACAATGTAGAATAATTAAGCTAATAAAACATTTTTTGTGGTGATAAATTTACTCTTTCAGTTATCTTGAAATACACAAAACATTATGACTGATTAGAGTCACCCTCCTGTGCAGATCTCAAAACGTGACCAACTAGAGTCACCCTCCTGTGCAGATCTCAAAACGTATTCCTGCGTCTAGTGGAAACTTTGTACTCCTGACAGGACTTCCCATTCCCTTGCTCCACCCCTACCCCTCCAGCCTCTGGTAACTATCATTCTACTCTCTACTTCTATGAATTCACCGTTTTTTAGGATTCCACATATAAGTGAGATCACATGGTATTTGCCTTTCTGTGCCTGGATTATTTCACTTAGCATAATGTCTTCTAGATTCATCCCTGTCATTCCCAAATGACAGAATTTTATTGTTTTTTGAAGCTGAATACTATTCCATTGTGTATATACTCCACATTTTCCTAATTCATTCGTCCGCTGATGGACACTTAGGTTGATTCCACATCTTGGCTACTGTGAATAGTACTGCAGTTAACATGGGTGTACAGATATCCCTCCGACACACTGATTTCAATTCCTTTGGATATACTCCCAGAGGTGGGATTGCTGGATCATATCGTAGTTCTATTTTTCATTTTCTGAGGAACCTCCATACTGTTTTCCATAATGGCTATAGCAATTTACATTTCTACCCACAGTGTACACAGGTTCTGGAAGGGTTCCACTTAAAATAACAGGTAGAAAGGACCAAGTACTGTTTAGGAATGTAGACAGTTCATTCAAGAGGCATCTCCCCACTCCAGACAAACCACGCACAACTAAAACTGTATGAAATATAAAAAAAAAAAAGTAGAAAAAGAGCACCCCATATCCCTCCACCTCTGTCTCTTGTCCCTGGCAAACCTCAGAGGATTTGGAAGAAGTGAACACTTGGTACTGCAGATTGCAAGAACAAATAGGACTGTATTTTCTTATCGACATTTCCCACATGGCCTGGCATCTCTCAGGTTCTAGGTCACAAAATACAATGAGGAAGGTGTGTTCCTAAGAGGTTTGCACATCATAATAAAACCCAGGCATCGAATGAAAGACAAAACAAAACAAAAACAAAAAAAGCAAAACACAAAGGCAATTTCTCCCTCTAGTGAAAGACTTGGGGGAAAGGGGAAAAACACCAAAAGAAACAGTGTCTCAAAAGATGCATCAGCTGTGAGAATCCACAGGATTTCTTTCTAGAACTCTAATCCACCTCAGCCACAGAGTTGCAGATTCAGGCTCAGACTTTCCAAGAGCGGTTAAATTAGGAGTCATCAAAATCCAGGGCCCTGGGGCTCAGGGAGCACAGCACCTGTAACTCCTTGAAGCCCTGGAGTTGCTTCCTAAATCCCTTTGCTCAGGTCTCCTCTCTTGGACAACTGTCTCTGTCAATAGCTTCCCTCATCCAGCAATCCTGGATTTCCACATTTTGAACATTTACTTGGATGAACATGCTGATTTTTAAGCAAGCACAGCCTTATGAATAGGATATAATTTCTGGGCAACTTCACTGACTCTATTCATTTCCCTGGTTGGCATTTATGTTATCTATCACCTACTGAAGCCAATTCCATGTTCCTTTGTAGTTAACTAGCCTTATTTGTAAAATAAAGTCAAGCCTGTATTGAAATGAACCTTAAATTAACACTGAAATCATTAAAACACTTGCAAACACACTGAGCTCTGGGTAGATTTTACCCACTGCTTCCCTCGCAATAGTTATCTGGGAATATTACAGAATTGGACATTCCAAAGAAGGTAATTTCCCTGCTTATTAAAGGGTTAAACATTAGGACTAATATTTTTTGCTTCAGTGATTTGTGGGAAGCTTTTAGGAAGCATTTTAGAAATGCACCTCATAACACAATTACAAACACAAAGGAGCCATGTTCATAAAGGGTCAAATCTGCACAGTGATTAGTCAGAGCAGGGATTTTTGTCTCTTCTCTCTACTCTTCTTTGCCATTACGCTCTTGGAGTTGTAGGTGACTTTGGGCTCCCTTGGGGATTATGTGGGCAGTATTCTCCTAATTTTGTGTTTATCAGCTTTCCTATCTGTGACACAGCAGCTGTGGGGCTTGCTGCCCCAGCCAGCCCTACTGTTTCAAACCCTCACGCCTCTTATCTCATTTTTACCATTTCTCCTCTTCCCTCAGATCCTCCTTGCCTTGCCTCCCTGCCTTGCCCTTCACACAGGTGCCTGTCCCTTCTAGATCACACCCACCATCAGCATCCTTTTGTCTTTTGGCCAGCATATCACTCCTCAGGCCCTTGTCTACTCTCCATTGTTTTCCCCGCCTCTCTCCTCAAGCTCTGCTTTTCTTTTCTTTCTTTTCTATTCTTTCTTTCTTTCTTTCTTTTTTTTTTAATACTATCAAAGACCTTTTCTGAATATACTGTCAGCTTCAGGTTCCAGAAGGCTAGTAAAATATATATTTTAGGGTACTGATTTTTTTTAAGGTCTATTAGCTTCCTTCTTGACAAAGCATGCTTAACTAAGGAACATCACATAGGTCTTATAAAGTAGCACTCAAAATCAATCTTGCTCCATTCCATCCAGAATGGGCCTGAATTCGGACTAAGTCCAGGGGGAGCCCACAAAGCTACCGTTTGTTACTGTCACTACATTCCAAAGCCACAAGGAGGCACAGTGGAAGAGGTGCCAGTATGTAGCAATTCTTTCAGTATGCTTCCTGAAGCCAAGGCCACACTGCAAACTTAGCTTTACCTAATGGGTAAATTAGCACCATCACTAGCTGCTATTAAATTCATGTAGACAGCTAAAGACAGACTCATAAATTAGGGGACTCGCTATCATTCCCTAGAATGTCCAAGCATAATAAACCATTATTCTTTCTAATAACTATATCCACCATCCAAGGCTAAATACCAGCACAAGACTGATAATCAACGAGTACCATACAGGAAAAATAACTTTGAAGAGAGATCAACAGGACTCCAGATAAGCAACTCCAGACAAAAAATGCACAAGGAACTAGAAAAGCAAGAACAAACCAAACCCAAAATTAGTAGAAGGAACGAAATAATAAAGATCAGAGTAGAAGTAAATGAAATTGAGACTGAAAAAAAAAAAAGACCAACAAAATAAAAAATTTCGTTTTTGAAAAGTCACAAAATCAACAAATTTTTACCTAGACTAGGAAAAAAAGAGCCAAATAAATAAAATCAGACAGAAAAAGAAACATTACAACTTTTACCACAGAAATACAAAGGATCATTAGAGACTATCATGAACAACTATACATCAACAAATGGGAAAACCTAGAAGAAATGGATGAATTCCTGACACACACACAACCTACCAAGATCGAACCATGAAGTAATCAAAAACCTGAATAGAACAAGTAATGAGTTCACAGGAGTAATATAAAGTCTTCCATCAAAGAAAAGACCAGGACCTGATGGATTCACTGCTGAATTCTAACTAATACCCATTCTTCTCAAACTCTTCTAGAAAGAGGTAATTCTTCCAGACTCATTCTATAAAGCCAGCATTACCCTGATATCTAAACCAGACAAAGACATAAGAAAAAAGAAAGCTATAGGCCAATATCCCTAATAAATAGAGATGCAAAAATCCTCAACAAAATAGTAGTAAACAGAATTCAACAACACATTAAAAAGATCATTCACTGTGATCAACAGGGATTCATCTCAGGGATGCAAGGATGGTTCAACATACACAAATAAACAAATGTCATGTCATATGACAAAACCAAGGACCAAAACACATAATTTCCATAGATGCTAAAAAAGCATTCAATAAAATTCAACATACTTCGTGATAAAAATAAAAATAAAACACCTCAACAAATCAGGTATAGTAGGAACATACCTCAACACAATAAAGGCCATATATGACAAGCCTATAGCTAATATCACACTGAATGGGAACAAATTGAAAGCCTTTCCACTAAGATCTGGAACAAGACAAGGATTACCACTTTCAACACTTTTATTCAACATAGTACTGGAAGTCCTAGCCAGGGCAAGGAGGCAAGAGAAAGAAATAAAGGGCAACTAAACTCGAAAGGAAGAAGTCAAATTATTCTTGTTTGTAGATAACATGATTTTATATTTAGAAAAACCTAAAGATTCTAACCAAAAAACTTAGACTCGATAAATAAATTAAGTAAAGTTGCAGGATACAAAATCAACACACAGAAATCAGCAGCATTTCTATATGTGAACAATGATCAATCTGAAAAAGAAATCAAGCAAGTAATCCTATTTATAAGAACTACAAATAAAATACCTAGGAATAAATTTAAGCTAGGTGAAATATCTCTAAGGAAAACTATAAAACATTGATGATAGAAATTGAAAAGGACACACAAAAAGTGGAAAAATATACTATGTTCATGAACTGGAAGAATTAATATTGTTAAAATGCACATACTACACAAAGTGATGCACAGATTCAATGCAATTCCTATCAAAATATCAATGACATTCTTTACAGAAATAGAAAAACAACCCTAAAATCTGTATGGAACCACAAAAGACCCTGAATAGCCAAAGCAATCCTGAGCAAAAACAGAACAAAGCTGAAAGCATCACACTACCTGATTTCAAATTATACTAAAAAACTATAGTAACCCAAACAGCATGGTACTGGCATAAAAGGAGACACACAGACCAATGAAATGAAACAGAGAACCCCGATATAAATCCATGCACTTATACAGTCAACTCATTTTTGACAAAGGTTCTAAGAACATACATTGGGGAAAAGACAGTCTCTTTAATAAATGTTGCTGGGAAAACTGGATATCCATATACAGAGGAATGAAACGAAATCCCCATTTTTTACCACATAAAAAAATAAACTCAAAATAGATTAAAGACTTAAATGTAAGACCAAAAACTATGAAACTACTAGAACAAAACATTAGGGAAATGCTACAGGACATTGGATTGGGCGAATATTTTTTTGGGGTAAGACCACAAAAGCACAAGCAGTAAAAGCAAAAATAGACAAATGGGATTACATCAAGCAAAAAAGCTTCTGCATAGCAAAGGAAACAATAAACAAAATGAAGAGATAGCCTATAGAAGGGGAAAAACATTTGCAAATTATTCATCTGACGAGGGATTAATAACCAGAATATATAAGGAATCCAAACAACTCAATAGCAAAAAACAAAAATCCAAACACTCCAATTAGCAAGTGGGCAAAAGACCTGTATAGACATTTCTCAAAAGAAGACATACAAATGGCTAAAAAGTATATGAAAAAAAAAAAAGTTTAACATCATTAATCATCAGGGAAGTGCAAATCAAAACCACAATGAAACATAATTTCACTCAGTTAAAATGGCTTCTGTTAAAAGACGGAGTAATGGATGTTGGTGAGAATATGGAGAAAGGGGAACCCTCATACACTGTATGAAAAACAGTAAGGAGGTTCCTCGTAAAATTAAAAATAAAACTAACATATGATTCAGCAATCCTACTGCTGGGTATATATCCAAAGGAAATGAAATCAGTATTATCGAAGAGATACCTGCACTCCTGTGCTTATTGTGGCACTATTCACAATAGACAAGATATCCAATCAACCCAAGTGTCCATCAGTGGATTAATGGATTTTAAAAATGTGGTATATACACACTATGGAATATTATTCATCCATAAAAAAGAATAAAGTCCTCTCATTTACATTAACATGAATGGAACTGGAGGTTACCATGTGACATAAGCCAGGCACAGAAAGACAAATATCAAATGTTCTCACTTATATGTGAGAGCTTAAAAAAGTGGATCTCATGGAAGTAGAGTGTAGAATAGTGGCGGCCAGGGACTAGGAAAGGAAGGGGAGAGAGGGGGGATAAAAAGACAGTGGTTAATGGGTACAAAAACACGGTTAGATAAAAGGAATAAGTTCTAGCATTTGATAATATAGTAGGGAAATTATAGTTAAAAATAATTTATTGTATGTTTCAAAATATTTAGAAGAAATCTATTTCCAACACAAAGAAAAGATAAATGTTTGAGGTGATGGATATCCCAATTACCCTGATTTGATCATGACACATTGTATACATGTATCAAATATCACATGTAAAATATGTACAACTATGATGTATTAATCAAAAAAAAAAAAAAAACCCACAACAACAAAACCCTCTAAAACTACATCGACGGAATAGAACTTTTTAAAAAAGAGTTTTAAGAAAATGTTTTTCAAAAGGTGAAATTAATGTTCTACCAAGTAGAGGTCTTTATGTTCATATTTGCAGCTGAAAATACTTTGCTTTGTAAAAGCAACAGCGGATTCTTTTTGCAACAGAACTGAACATTTGGTGGACAGTGCTTGTTAAGAACAAAAGACTTAAACACTCCAGCTATGTTTAGTAATGCTCTGCTCAAATACCATTCCTAAATGCTCATTTACCTGAGTTATTTTGGTTAAATATGCTTTACAAAGTATATTTCTAAAGTCGGTTAACTTTAAAGTTTATTCTAAAAATTTGTATTTTGAAATAAACCACAGAAATAGAAGGCTAATAGCAATGTTTTCTGTTTCAAGGCCAATTTGAAAATAGCTATCCAATAAAAGGAGATTGCTGTGGTCTGAATGTGTCCCCCAAAGTTCATGTGTTGGAAACTTAATCCCTAATGCAACAGTGTTAAGAGGTGGGACATTTCAGAGGTGATTAGGTCATAAGGCCTCTGCTCTCATGAATAAATTGATGTTGCTATCACGAGTGTAGGTTAGTTATCAAGAGTGGGCTTGTTATAAAAGTGAGTTCAGCTGGGCATGGTGGCTCACGCCTGTAATCTCAGCACTTTGGGAGGCCGAGGCGGGCACATCACCTGAGGTTGGGAGTTCGAGACTAGTCTGACCAACATGGAGAAACCCCGTCTCTACTAAAAATACAAAAATTAGCTGGGCGTGGTGGTGCATGCCTGTAATTCCAGCTACTCAGGAGGCTGCGGCAGGAGAATTGCTTGAACCTGGGAGGCGGAGGTTACAGTAAGCCGAGATCACACCATTGCACTCCAGCCTGGGCAACAACAGCAAGACTCTGTCTCAAATTAAAAAAAAAACACAAAAACAAAAAAACAAAAAAAACCAGTGAGTTCGGCTCCCCCTTGCTCCCTCCCTCACTCTCACTCTCTCTTGCCCTCTCACCTTCCACTGTAGGATGATGCAGCAAGAAGGCCCTTGCCAGAAGCCGGCACCTTGATATTGGACTTCCCAGCCTCCAGAACTATGAGGAAATACATTTCTGTTGTTTATAAATTACCCAGTCTCAAGTATTCTATTGTAGCAGCACAAACCAACTAAGACAGAGAGCTACCTGGAAAAAAACCAAGACTAAATCCTGCCCAAGCAGCAGTGTGGGGGTGGAGGCAACCTAGCAGGCCCTCCCAGCCAGAGCTGACTGGGAGCAGCCTAGTGTGGATTTCTCCATCTGGTCATGTGTTTTGGTCTTTCCCTCATAAACACCATCTCTTTTTAGTCAAAAAGCCAATATTTGTTAAAGAATAGAACACTATTTTTTACCTCAGTTCTTTCCTCTCTCTTTTGCCTTACCCCAGTAGGCTGATGAGCTCAAAGGGTCCTCTTGTCTCACCATCTTGATACTTGAGTAACTGGGACTAATTTTTTCCTACTTTTTGTAGAGACAGGGTCTCACTGTGTTGCCCAGGCTGGTCTTGAACTCCTGGCCTCCAGCAATCCTCCTGTGTGAATCTCCCAAAGTTCTGGGATTACAGATGTGAGCCACTGTGCCCAGCTCTGACTTTTTAAACACTATTTAATTTTAATTATTTTAAACTTAAATTCACATGTGGCTAGTGGCTATCATCCTGGACAGTTCTATGTCACACTATGATGCCCTTGGCTCATCTCCTACCATTCCAAGTCTTATCTACCATTATTGAGCTCCCACCATAACAAACACTTCCATTTCTCAGGAGACCACTGTGATCGCTGTTCTTTAACTATTACCTTTAATCTTTCCAAGAACCCTGTGTCTTCATCCATTTTCTGCTACTGTAACAGAATAACACAGACTGGATAATTTATTAATAGAAGTTTATTTGGCTGATTCTGGAGGTCAGGAAGTCCAAGAGCATGGTGCCAACATCTGCAAGGGCCTCTGTGCTGCATTATCCCATGGCAGTAAGTAGAACAGCAAGTAAGTGTATGACACACACACACAGAGAATTTGGCTGAACTCATCCTTTTATTGGGAGCTCATTCCCACAATAATAACATTAATCCATTTATTAGGACAGGGCTCTCATGACCCACTGACTTCTTAAAGGTTCCTCTTCTTAAACCCATCACGATGGCAATTAAATTTCAACATGAGTTTTGGAGGGGACATCCAAACCATAGTACCCCACAAGGAAAATGTGCCCACTCCCATTCAGCAGATACAAAACCATGTTTCCTAGAGGTTAAGTTACCCAGCTGGTCACACAGCTGGGAGAGGGAGCTGAGCTAGGATTTGAGAAGCTGTATTCTTTCTTCTTACACCCCCTCCTTGATCTCATTACAGGAACCAGAGAGCAGGTTATGTGGTAAGAATTCAAGGGTGAAAGAAGCCCAGACCCTGTCTTGATGACACTAAACTGAACTAGGAAGTAGTCACTTTCTGGGTCTGCTGTGACTGAATTTATGAACTTGAGGTAGCATTCATTTAACTGCTACTGTGCAAACAGGGTTTACTTGCTTCTTATTTAACAATGATGTATCCTAAAGATATTCACTAAATTTTAAAAGTGCAGCTAATTTTAACTTACCTCCTTTTGATAGGCCAGCCCAGCCTCATACAGTTTAACAAAGAGATACTGAGTCCACTTGTAGTAATCTGGCAAGCACGTAGTTATTTCCTGCCAACAAAGAAGAAAAATAATGTACAGGCCATTATACACATCCCCGCTGCCATGCATGCATCAGTCTTGCAACTGAATTTTGAAAAGTAATGAAATCACAAAAATATTTATCAGCTCAAAATATTTTCACCAATTGTAAAGTAAGGAGAGCTGCAATTTAATATGGAAAGATATGTTATTGAAATGCCACCTACACCTTTCTGAGGGCATGTTCAATGAGAAACTCAACGTCAAGTCTTTTGCACACCTCCTGCCCACTCATCTATGGCACTAACAAGTGAATTACGTTGTACAAAATTGGGTATTAATATTTTTGTCACACAAACATACACGGGGGCCCTGATGCTTATTCACAAACGTAGTTCATTTTGAAAGCAATCACAAAATTCAAGAGGAATATTTGCCTGCCTCAGTATGATCCTCATTTGAAAATACATCTTGTGTTTCCGCACATAACTGGGGCTTTGTGGCTCCTTTAGACTCCGTATATTCCACTTATTCCATTATGTGAATCGGGCCGTTGTCTACTTAGGAAGAACAATTAAAAACATTAAACTTAGTAAGAAACCACTTGGTTTATATTTCCAAGTCTAAATCAAAGGTTCCCAAAATTTACTTTCTGTCCTAAAAACACATTTGTTATAGAATTCTGAAAAACACAATTTATGGTTGATAAAGTCAAATAAACACAAAACCTCTACACTGTCACGTTTCTTTTCTAGTGCTCTTTAAATGTTTCAAATGATTCCGTTTGTAACAGACTTTATTTTTAAGAGACAGAAGTCTTGCTCTGTCGCCAAGGCTGAAGTGCAGTGGTATGATCATGCCTCACTGTAGTCTCAAAATCCTGGGCTCAAACAAACCTCCCTCCTCAGCCTCCCCAGTAGCGGAGACTACAGGTGTGTGCCACCATGCCTTGTAATAAACTTTTGATAGAAGGCATACTTTTACCAAAAGTGCAAACAACTCAGTCTTCCTTAAGGTGAATAAATGAGACAGCTTCAAACGCGGACTTTGGGCATGTGGTAGAAACTAAGCAAGGTGTCAGGTAAACATCTGTGCTCCCAGTGGGCTGTTTTTCTTATGTAAGATTCGTGAGTCCTTCTTTGTGCTGTTTTATAAAAGTAGCAGAGTAATAACTATTAGAAAACAATTCTTTTAAAGGGAAAATAACTCAACTCTGACTATTGGCTCTACCTTCCCACTTCAAGGCAACTAGTGAACCACCAGCCAGTCAGAGGCTTTGCCCACATTGTAGCTATCTGCCTAGGCCAGCTTCCACAACACAAGAGCCATAATTTCTGAGGCACACATACGATGCAGCCTTCTCTGGCTTCCAGCTTCACAGATGTCTACAGGAGCGTCATGCACAAAGATCTTCATCAACTCAAGAACCTAACCAGCACTCTGCCAATGGGCTTGCTTCCCCAAACCTCCAAATTCATCCTTATCCATCATCTTTTCCTCCCCAGCTACCCCTCCAGCTAGCATGGCACAGAACTTGTTCTCCTCAGTTTTCTAGACAAGCAACTTAAAAACTTCCATTGTTAACGAAACCCAGGGCAAGAGCTACATTTGGTCTATTTCATTGGCTCATTGTTGTATGCTCAGGTCCTGGCACATTGAGGCACCCAAAATTGTTGTTGAAGGAAGAATAAAGTAGAGATATGAACTATTGCACATTGAATCAAGTTTGATTCCTTCATGTAGGTTTCACAACAAAATTCAAATTATTACATTGTGGTCCCCAAGATGAACTGGGATAGGGGATGTGGGTAAGGGGTAGAGGTAGCATAGAAAAAATATTCCCAAGACTTGGTCATTGTGGATATATCTTTTTATTTTTAAAAAATCTTTACCCACTAGAGGTTTAAAGAAGTGTGTGAAATAATTTTGAGAAAATAATGAGAATTGTTAAATCTAAGGGATAGAGGTTCAATATTTTATTTTCTCTATTTTTCTATTATTTGAGTTGTTCATATCAAAATTCTTTTAGTAAATATGTAACACATTATATATTATATATGTAATATATATACAACATATTTTATATATACACACATATATAAAATATACAAGTATGTGTTTTTTTCTCTAAGCCCGTGAATCTGCTTCTACAGAGTGACAGCAAAAATTACACAGCCATGAAACAGCATTGTTATCTTCATTTAGATTGATGGTTCTGAAAATCGCTTTTACCTAAAGTAGAAAAAAGAGGATGATCTAGTCAGGAAAAACAATGATCTTCATCCAACCAAGCGTTAGCCTACTTTCAGTCAAACCTGTAACGAGAGGGCATTCTCTTTGGAAGTGTCAGCTCCGAGGTAAAGGGAGGGGTGGGGAATTACAGGCCCCTGCTTTCACCCTGGCTTCCAATATGGGTCTGATCTATTTATTTATGTTACATTTCTGCACATGTCATTTGAAGAAAAAGCAACCTCAACTGCTAAAAGAGTATAGCCTGAAAACCACTGCGCCAGGACCATTATTCCAATCACTGGCGGTTTCATTTCCAGGCATATACACAGCACTCAAAAGTTCCATCGTACTGAAGTGTGTGACTCACCTGCCCAGAGGAGGCTGGGAGTGCCCTGAGGAAGACACTGTGCTCCTGTCCCTTTTATTCCCATCTGCTGCACACAGGGCCCAGCCACCGACTGACCCTCAGTAATGTCCACTCCATGAAGAAATGCCAGAACAGACACTCGCAAGGCTCACTAGGAGCTCAGTCTCACACGGATCATAAATACGGTTGGGAACAGACATCACTTAGAAATACATCTCCTGAAAGTCATAGAGCCCTCTGGAACCTTCCCTGATTTGCTCATTAAAACAAAGCAAAACAAAAACAGCTATTTTGAGTCTTCTAATGCTTTATCTCAATCAAAATAATCAAAGCCATCTTTCTGAAATTAAACTGCTGAAAAGATTTATTTTAGTCAACTGGCTAGAAATCAAGAGTCTATTTTCATATTTTCACTGGGAAGTGCCTATTCAAAACCCAGTTCTGTAGACAAGGGTCTTCTTGGGGTCTCAATACCCACAGAGGTGATGTTAATAGTCCTTTCTTCCCTTCTGTAAAGCAAGAGAGCTCAACTGGGAAAATTTTATTACCCAGAGACCATCTGGCACTGACTGGAGACATTTTTGTTTGTCACAACTCAGGTGTGTATGTTGTGTGTGTGCTACTGGCATCTAGTGGATAGAGGCCAGGGATGCTGCTTTAAAAACCTGTAGTGAACAAGACAGTCCCCAGAACAAAATAATCACCCAGTCCCAAATGTCAATCAACAGCGCCAAGGTGGAGGAACCCCGATCCATGAATTCAGATTTCTTCAGTCTGAGTTATAATCACAGACTGATTAAAGAAGCATCAATCAAACAGCTCTCTGGTGGCCATTCTATACATACTGATAACTTGTTAAACATCAATGGGCAAAAGTGGAAACATGGGGGCGGTTAAGTGAGTTTCCCTTCTCCATCGGGGGTAGCCCCATCTCTGCTGAGCACGACTTGCAGTGCACACAGGAATGCTGCATGATGCGACCACCAAGCCTTCTACCAACTCAGAGACCAACCAGAGGAAGGGACATGTCAAGTCTGGGGTTGCAGGCAGATAAAATTCTGAAACTCTATTATGCGTGCATAATGCTATTCACTGGTAATAAGTGGTTGATTTTACTATCTAAATTTTAAATCATTTAATATGCCTCCAAGTAGTTGTCTGACTTGGAAAATCTACATAATAAATTTGTGTAATAAATTTCCTATTTTGAAGTTACAGATGCATACAGTTTTTCTTGATACATGAGTTTATCCCTTCCCATAAAATAGTTGTTGAACAAATAAATGTTTAAAGATCATCCATGAGAATCTGCCCCACAGCACCCAAATTCCAGACGGAACCCTGCCTGCAACTCCAAGTGGGAATCCAGAGTCTGTGGGGTAGGGCTTCCTGTTGCTCACATCTGCCCACAAGCTGTGGGATAGCACCAACTGGTAAGAGTCCTTAGGGAGACCACCACAGAAGTCAAATAACAAGTTAAAGGCGTTTCCTTCGGCCCGTTTTTCCAATAAGCCAACGCCTACGTTAATGCACCATTGTTTTTAATACTAAAGTCAGGCAATTCAAAGTTATAGCTACAAAAGCACTGGCAATTCAGCCACACTCCACATAAATCTATATAAAAGTGTCAACTTTTATATCTTCCTGAGCTCTAGAAAGTGCAATCTAGCTGCCAAGAGACCAAATTTACGAGTCTGGGATTCCAACTAGAATTGTTCCTCTAAGCTGCATTTCTACATTCTATAATACCTGGTTTTTGGCATTAAAAATATTTTGCACATTCACAAGCAACCACAGAGCCCAACACACAACCTGAGTTCTCTGAGAACACAAGTGAGGCTCAAAATACCATCTTTTGAGACCTGCCGCCCATACCTCAATGACTGCACAAATTAACAACTAAGCCAGTCTGGCCAGCAGCTCCTGAGACATAGCGATTCATCAATGATAAAGTCCAAGAAGATTGAGCCATGGAGGCCTATACTATTCCTGCTATAAAATAACACTTGGTCTGTAAAGGAAAAATCACAGCACTTGGCCACCTTCCATGTACCCCACTGAAGTCTCCTCAGGCTCACACTCCTTGCTCCAGGAAAAGAGCCTGGGAGAGCGTGACCTCAGGAAAGACCCTGAAGCCATCTGACTTGGGTCTAAGTCCTCGCATCACTAGTTTGTGGCCACGCCACATTTCCCTATTAGAAAACAGAAGCAATGAAACACATCTAAGAGGGTTGCTGTGAGGTTAAAAGGCAATAATGTGTGCAAAGCATTAGGCTGGGCTTGCAAGAAAAATCAACAAGTACTGCATCCCTTGGCTTTACTCAGAGCGTGTGATGGCCCAGGTGCGATGGCTCACACCTGTAACCCCAGCACTTTGGGAGGCTGAGGGGGGCGGATTGCCTGAGGTCAGAAGTTAGAGACCAGCCTATCGACATGGTGAAACCCTGTCTCTACTAGAAATACAAAAAGTAGCCAGGCATGGTGGCATGTGCCGGTAATCCCAGCTACTTGGACGGCTGAGGCAGAAGAATCGCTTGAACCTGGAGGTAGAGGTTGCAGTGAGCCAAGATTGTGCCACTGCACTCCAGCCTGGGCAATACAGCAAGACTCTGTCTAAAAACAAAAAGAGCGTGTGATGGCAGGGGTGAGTGAGGCTGGCTTCATTACTATACCACTCAGAGGTGGGCTGATAGAGCCATCAGCCTACTGGGGTAAGGCACAAGGGAGAGGAAAGAACTGGGGTAAAAAACAGTGCTCTACTCCTTAACAAATATTGGCTTTTCGACTAAAAAGAGATGGTGTTTATTAGGGAAAGACCAAAACACATGACCAGATGGAGAAATCCACACTAGGCTGCTCCCAGTCAGCTCTGGCCGGGAGGGCCTGCTAGGTTGCCTCCACCCCCACACTGCTGCTTGGGCAGGATTTAGTCTTGGTTTCTCGGTCCACTTGCATCTTTGACAGTGATTGGCCCTAGATTTCAGAACAGCTCATTCAAAGCCGTCATGTATTTCGTTGGCATCACAACCTCATGATATTTAGGTTAGCTACCAGGAATTTAACAAAACAAAACAAAACAAAAAACCGGAGGCAACATGTTTATCAAGTCAATCATCCGGCGGCCCTGTAAGCACATCAGAAAGGTGAGCAGCCACTGCACATCACAGTTTCCAGCAACAAGGCATCACTTCACCTCCCCAAGTCTCACTGTGAGCCTCCTGCCTTCAAAACAATGAGTCTTGGAAACAGGAGAGCTATTCACATGCTTTTTAAACAAACGATCTTTTCTATTGTGCACTTTTGTCATTTGCAACAGATCAAAAGGAAACATATGTTTAGTGATGGCTTTGTCTTTTATGCATTCCCAGGTCCTTTAATTCTAAACGGGAGGGGTTCTAAAAGCATAATACAGCTCAAAGGCAGAGAAACTAGCCTTGGCATTCCTATTGTGCAGCTTAAAAGAGAAAATAACAATCCAGGCTACATCAGATGATTCTCACTGATGATGGTTCAAGGTTCCAGTTCACAGCTCTGTACATCTGCTGTGTTGGAAGAGGGAAGAGAGAGGCTCATGAGAAAAATCTGCCAGAATCAGAACACTGATGGCCACTCTCCGCTGAGTCCTCTGTACTAAGCACTGGTTCTCAAACTTGGTTACACCTTGGAATTGAACTTTAAAAGTTACGAATGCCTAGGCCCCACCTCTAGAAATTTAACATGGGGCCAGGGTTGAAAACCACTGCAAAGAAGTTCCTCCCAAATACATCTCTTTCCCAGATACTGTGTGAAAGGCAGGGTCCTGTCCTGCCTTTATGTCTTCACAGAACCTAATGAAACAGACTTCAATAGGAGCTAAGAGCATGATTTGGTTAGTATGAAATTTCTATCAGGGTACTCCGACGACTGTGCTAAGGGGGATCTCTCATAAGCCTGCTCTTGATTCAAATCCTCCCTGCATGCCTCAGCCCCACCCCAACACAGATTCTCTTTAGTCCTTACATTCAATCCTGTGTTTTCACAAAACAAACTTAAAAAAACCAAAAAACAAAAACAGTAAAAAATAACAACTTTCAACCCACCTTCATGGCAACAGATACATAAACTTCATTAGGCAGCTGTGCTCAATGACCAGCTGTTTAAAAATGCCAGTTGGAACCTACAGAATGGGAGAAAATTTTTGCAATCTACTCATCTAACAAAGGGCTAATATCCAGAACCTACAAAGAACTCAAAAAAATGTACAAGAAAAAAAACAAACAACTCCATCAAAAAGTGGGCAAAGGATATGAACAGACACTTCTCAAAAGAAGACATTTATGCAGCCAACAGACACATGAAAAAATGCTCATCATCACTAGCCATCAGAGAAATGCAAATCAAAACCACAATGAGATACTATCTCACACCAGTTAGAATGGCAGTCATTAAAAAGTCAGGAAACAACAGGTGCTGGAGAGGATGTGGAGAAATAGGAACACTTTTACACTGTTGGTGAGACTGTAAACTAGTTCAACCACTATGGAAAACAGTGTGCTGATTCCTCAAGGATCTAGAACTAGAAATACCATTTGACCCAGCCATCCCATTATTGGGTATATACCCAAAGGATTATAAATCATGCTGCTATAAAGACACATGCACACGTATGTTTATTGTGGCACTATTCACAATAGCAAAGACTTGGAACCAACCCAAATGTCCATCAATGACAGACCGGATTAAGAAAATGTGGCACATATACACCATGGAATACTATGCAGCCATAAAAAAGGATGAGTTCGTGTCCTTTGTAGGGACATGGATGCAGCTGAAAACCATCATTCTCAGCAAACTATCGCAAGAACAGAAAACCAAACACCGCATGTTCTCACTCACAGGTGGGAACTGAACAATGAGATCACTTGGACACAGGAAGGGGAACATCACACACCGGGGCCTATTTTGGGGAGCGGGGAGCTGGGAGGGATAGCATTAAGAGATATACCTAATATAAATGACAAGTTAATGGGTGCAGCACACCAACATGGCACATGTATACGTATGAAACAAACCTGCACATTGTGCACATGTACCCTAGAACATAAAGTATAATTTAAATAAATAAATAAATAAAAAATAAAAATGCCAGTTGGCTGGGGGTGGTGGCTCACACCTGTAATCCCAGCACTTCGGGAGGCTGAGGCTGGTGGATCATGAGGTCAGGAGTTCAAGACCAGCCTGGCCAACACGGTGAAACCCTGTCTCTACTAAAACAAAAATTAGCTGGGCATGGTGGCAGGTGCCTGTAATCCCAGCTACCAGGAGGCTGAGGCAGGGAGTTGCTTGAACCCAGGAGGCAGAGGTTGCAGTGAGCCAAGATCACACCACTGCACCCCAGCCTGGGTAACAGAGTAAGACTCCGTCACAAAAAAAAAAAAAAAAAAAAAAAAAAAAGCCAAAGTTTCTGACAGGTCATTTCTCTTGCTAGAAGATAAATGATTCTTGAAGAGGAAGCTGTGGAAAACCTAATGAGAATGGCCTTCCCCTCCCACAACTCCCAACAGGGCTTCAACGGAGGAGGAAGTGGGGAACAGGGCTAGTTTCTCACTTAGATGCTCCTAAATGGTCCTCATGCAGGAGAGGGACAGAGAATGAAGCTCAGACACTCAGTACAGCCCTGACTTTGAGTCTGAATTAGCCCTTCCTGTATCTAACAAATCCCTCAGCAATTTACAAATGATAGGACACGTTGGGATCCAGCTCTAGGCTTCCCAAATTGCTCTTTCCCCCATCTTCTCATCGTTTTATTTTTTTTGTTTCTGTTTTTGTTTTTTGAGACAGTGCCTCACTCTGTCACCCAGGCTGGAGTGCAGTGGTGCGATCTCAGCTTACTGCAACCTCCCCCTCCCACGTTCAAGTGATTCTCGTGTCTTAGCCTCCTGAGTAGCTGGGATTACAAGAGCCCACCACCATGCCCGGCTAAATTTTTTTTTTTTTTTTTTTGGTATTTAGTAGAGACGGGGTTTCTCCATGTTGGCCAGGCTGGTCTCAAACTCCTGACCTCAGGTGATCTGCCTGCCTCAGCCTCCCAAAGTGCTGGGATCACAGTGGCATGCGCCACTGTGCCCAGCCCATCCTCTCATCTTTATACATTCTCATGTATAAAGCAGCGCTCACCATGCCTGCCTCTCAGACCATTCCCGCAGTGGTCTGAGAGGCAGGGATGGTGAGCGCTGCTTTATACACAAGGAAACTCACCCAAAGCTGCCCAGCTCCTGGGTGGCAGAAGCAAAACTAGTACCCAGGTCTCTGGATTCAGAGGGGCATCAAGCAGTGACATGGCACCATGGTAAGTGCAACCCAGCTATGACTGGACTGGCTTAAACATGTATGCTCTAAGGAGGTGCCAGTAACCAAGCAACATGAGTGAACTGGAGTACTCCTAGATAAAGGAACCGCATGGTGAATATTCTTTTAGGAATGACAACAGTAACAGTAACGGCTAATGCTTACCAGGGGCTGACAAAGTACTGGGTCCAGCGTTGGCAGTTGAGGGGCCTCTCATGTCCTTCTCATTACAATCCCAGGAGGTAGTTATTACCAAAAGTGGGCTTGACCTCTGAATTTCAAATTGCAATTTATCCCTAGCCCTCCTGCTCTCTCCCCTTACCCTAATCTACCTTTTTTTCTTTCCATACCACTTATAGCCTGCTGATACACTATATTATTTTCTTATTTATTATGTTTATTGTCTGTCTTAAACCCCTCCTGAGACTGTAAATGCTAAGGGCTCCCTGTGAAAGAAAGGGTTTTGTCTTTTTCTCCCCACTGATGTATTCCAAGTACTTAGGAGAGTGCCTGATACAAAGGATGCTTAATAAATGTTGTTGAATGAGTAAGTCGCCATTTCACTGATCAGAGAATTGAGATGCAAAGTAACTTGTTTAAGGTCACACAGACACTCAGAGGCAAAATTAGAATCCAAGCATAAGTGACCTAGTACTCGTACCACTACAAATGATTTCTTGTCATCTATAGGCCCAGTCAGCAGCTCTCTGCTAGATCACATAGCCACGTCTTCCTCCTTCCTGAACTGTGATTCCTCATGACTCCTACTGCCCAGGCTTCCTCAGCCTCACTGACTGCTTCCTCTCAGCCTCTTCTCCTAAATTCCTTTTCCTTCAACCATCTGTCAAATTCCATCTTTGCCAAGGTTCTGTCTCTAATCTCCTTTATCTTTCCTGTTCTCTTTTTTGCAGAATTGAGGGAACAGGTGTTAATATCAGGGTAATGAATTAATCTTGAGCCTAATGTTTGTCTAAGAACTCATTTTTATGCAATATGTTCCTTTATCTTAAGACTAACTTGAAGCTGAAAATGAGCATTTAATGAAAATTGGAAATGACAAATGCTAGACACTTTTTATAGGGCATGCATTTTATTCTTAAGGGTCTTGTTTTTCAAATCTAGGGCTAAAAGTTAAATTCTTAAGTCATCTGACAGGTTCATGTTCATATTCTAATTAAGTGCTCTTGAAGCCAACTTAGAGAATGAGTGTTGATGGCAAGGAAATCATGGTCTTTGCAGTTTTAAAGACATCTCACACTCTTTTTTAACCGAAAACAGCTTCATCAGTAAGCTCCCCTTTGTTTTCTATTTTCTTGGCCAGTATTTTTTGAGCACTATCATTTTTATGGTAACCTGAAAGCTGTCCCCTGTTACAAACTACACAAGATTCTACAAATAATCCATAATCAGACAAGAGGCAACAATTCTCTTAATTTCTTGGTAATTGCTCTTTGCCAGCTTACAAGAATTTTATCAAGGCATACTAACAATACAAACAGCTTTTCTAACTAGACAGTTGGGAAGAGAAAACCCTCCATTAAACTACAGATGAGATTAATTGGTTTGAGTTGCAATTTGTTATTAGCCTAGTTGGGCACATGCCATAAAGCTGCCCAAACTACAAATGTTCCTTTTTTTTTTTTTTTTGGAAAGAAAGAACATTAATCTTATCTACAACATCCTTGAAAATTTCAGAATCAACAGGACAGAATCATCTGGAAGATATTTTTGTGATGCGAGTTCTCTAGGTTCCCTGAATAATGTAAGGGCTATTTGTTAGACACAGGCATGGATCCAGAGGAAGAGGAAATATCAATCATCAATTCCATGGATGCAAACAGTGACAGCAGTGCCCAAAATGAGCCATTTTGCTGCCTGCAAATTCCATAAACAATGAGGAGTAGAAATATGCCATGACCTGAAATATTTCATATGTGACACAGACAAGAAATAAAACTCTAAACTTAGAAAACTCATAGAAAATCATTTTGATAGTCCAGTGATTTTTAAGAGAAGGGTTGGGGAAGCACTGATCAGAATTTCACCAGAGGTGAGGGATTTTTGAAACTACACATGGTGATCTTCTACTTCTGGGAAGATGGAGTAAATGTACTTTTCCCGATTCTCTCTAAATGCAACTAAAAACTCTGGAATGTATATATGTATGAAAGACTCTAAACTCTATATATGTATGAAAGAAGAGAAGGCAGGTTAGGGACGTGAGGACCTAAGGAATGACAATGGTAAGTCCTGTTGACTTTTTAAATGCCCAGTAAGTCCCAGAATTGGAGCTAACAAAGCCAGTAACCCAGAAATGCCAATGAGTACAGAGGAAAGAAAAAGAAAGAAGAGAGAGGAGAGAAAGAAAGGAAAACAGAAAAGGAAGGGAGGGAGGGAGGGAGGAGAAAAAATAAGAAAAGAAAGACTAAACTGCTCTATCTAGATAAAGTACCAGGAAAGGTTAACCTAGCCAAGACAGAAAACTTTTAGCCAATAACCATTCTACTTCAGTCAATACCACAGAAAAAACTGCAGTTCCACCAGCAAAGGCTTAGCAAAGAGCCTAGACTTATACCCTTAAGGGGCAATAATAAGGCACTGCAACCGCGTTCCCAGGGTGGTGTCACAAGAAGCTGAGGGAAAAGCTAGGACTTCTAGCTCTATTGGGCATTAGTGAACAACCCATCCCCCTCTTGGTGGTATCAATGGAGCCCACAGAAGTGTGGACTTCTACCCCTAACTAGCAGGAATGCGGTACACCTCCCTTTCCCTGATAAGACAGTGTCAGAGGAGGTGGAATGGAGAGGCAGGAATTCCACACAGCTCAGTGCTCTCCATCATGTCAGTGGAGTCCTTGTGGGGATCCATGTCTGTATCTAATAGCCTTTATATTATTCAGGAAACCTAGAGAACTGGCATCACAAAAGCATCTTTCAGATGATTCTGTCCTGTTGATCCTAACATTTTCAAGGATGCTGCAGATAAAATTAATGTTATTTTTCTTCCACAAAAATAGAACAATTATAGCTTGGGCAGCTGTATCCACAGGCACAGTAACAAGTGGCTTTTCCACTCACAGTCAGGGTGATGCTGGTGGAAGGCTAGTGGGGAGCTTGTACTTCTATCCTTGCCCAGCAGTAACAAGGAGACCCTCTCTTCCCCCAAGTATAAGTGATGAACATGTGGAGATCCTGGACTTCCATATCCACCTGGAAGTAAAGAGAGAATGGCCCCTTTCACCTGCCATAGCAGTATCAGAGGAGGCCTGCTAAAATATAAGGTTTAAATAAAATTCAGTCTTAAAAGAATCCCCAAATATCTTGGTTTCGATAGAAAATCATTAGCCATACCTAAAACCAGGAAGATTTCAAACTGAATGAGAAAAGATTATTGACGTACACCAACACCATCATGACCCAAATGTCAAAATTATCTGACAAGGATTTTATGCAGACAGCATAAAAATGCTTCAACAAGCAATTATGAACACACTTGAATCAAATTAGAAAATGGAAAGTCCCAGCAAAGAAAGTTATAAAGAACCACCAAATGAACATTTCAGAACTAATAAATAAAGTAACACAAATAAAAGCTCAGTAGATGGGCTTACCAGCTGAATGGAGGAAACAGAGGAATCAGTGAGCTTGAAGACCAAACAACTGAATGTGCCTAATCTGAATGAACAGCAGAGAGAAAACAGACTGGAAAAAAAAAAATGAATAGAGCTTAGGGACACGTGGAACTATAACAAAAGATCTGACATACATGTCATCAGAGTCTCCTAAGGCATGGATAAAAAGAGTGGAGTTGAAAAACTATTCAAAAAAATAATTGCTGGAATTCTCTCAAATTTGGCAACAACATAAACATACAGATGCAAGAAGCTAAGCAAACACCAATCAAGATTAACTCAAAGAAATCTACTCCAAAACACATCATAATCAAACTTCTGAAAATTAAAGACAAAGAAAAAAATATTGAAAGCAGCCAGAGAGAAATAATGCAATACGTATAGGAAGAAAATTCAAAGACGGCAGATTTATCAGAAACCAGAGGCCAGAAAGAAGTGGCACATTTTTCAAGTACTAAAAGAAAAGAACTGTTAACCCAAAATTCTATATCCCATGAAAATATCCTTCAGAAACGAAGGGGAAATCAAGCATTCTAAGATAAAGAAAAACAAAGGGAATCTGTCATAAGCAGGTCTACTCTAAAGGAATGGCTAAAGAAAGTTCTCTATGCAGAAGAAAAATAATAAAAGAAGGAACCTTAGAATATTAAGAATAAAAAAAAAGCAATGAGAGATGCAAAAATAGGGGTATATACAATAGACCTTCTTTCTCTTGAGTTTTCCGAATTATATTTGATGGTTGAAGCAAGAATTATAACACTGTCTATGTGGTTACCAATGTACATAGAGGAAACATTTAAAACAATTATGTTACAAATGGGAAAGAGTAAGTAAAGGCATGCAAAGGGAAGTAAGGTCTCTACACTTTATTTAAACTGGTAAAATGATCATACCAGTAGATTGTAGTACATTATAATGTAACACCTAAGCAACTAAGAAAAAAGCTACACAATGGGATACTAAAACATACTACAGATAAATCAAAATGGAATTCTAAAAAAAGTTCAAGTTACTCACAGAAATGCAGAAAAAGAAAATAGAAACAAAAAAGGGAGATACCAGAAAACACATGAATGCTAGACTTAAGTCTTGATATATCAATAATTATATTACATGTAAATGGTCTACATATGCCAATTAAGAGACTGGAAGAATGTATTTTAAAAATGACCCAACTATTTTCAATTTCCACAAAACCCACTTCAATTATAGTAAGTGGGTTGAAAGTAAAAAGATGACAAGACATAGTATGCAAAAATTAATCAAAAGAAAAGAGTGGCTATATTGATGTAAGATGAAGTAAGTTAAGAGAAGTGGCTGTATTAACATATCATAAAAGGGCCAGGCGCGGTGGCTCAAGCCTGTAATCCCAGCACTTTGGGAGGCCGAGACGGGCGGATCACGAGGTCAGGAGATCGAGACCATCCTGGCTAACACGGTGAAACCCCCTCTCTACTAAAAAATACCAAAAAAAAAAAAAAAACTAGCCGGGCAAGGTGGCGGGCACCTGTAGTCCCAGCTACTCGGGAGGCTGAGGCAGGAGAATGGCGTAAACCCGGGAGGCGGAGCTTGCAGTGAGCTTAGATCCGGCCACTGTACTCCAGCCTGGGCGACAGAGCGAGACTCTGTCTCAAAAAAAAAAAAAAAAAAAAAAAAACCATAAAGTACACTTCATGTACACTTCAAAGTACAATATATTTCATATATGCTTCATAGTTAAATACCATAAAATAGACTTCAGACCAAAGAAAATTACTAGTGACAGACATTATACAATTACATATGGGTAAATCACCAAGAAGACACAGCAATCCTAAATCCGTCGATTTTGTTGATTTTTTCAAAGAACCAACTTCCTTCTTCTGCTGGCTTTGCATTTACTTTGTTCTTCTCTTTGTAGTTCCATAAATAGTAAAGTTGTTTGACATCTTTGTTTTTTAATGTAAACATTTATAGTTATAAATTTCCCACTTAGTACTTTTTTGCTGCATTCCATAAGACTGTATGTTGTTTTCATTTTCATTCATCTCTAAGTATTTTCTAATTTCCCTTGTGATTTTTTAATCCATTTATTGTTTAAGAGTGTGTTGTTTACACAAATCTGCAAATTTTCCAGTCTTCCCTCGGTTACTGATTTCTAACTTCATACCACTGTGGTCTGAGAAGATGCTTTATATATCTTTTAAAACCTATTTAGACTTAATTTGTGGCCTAATATATGGTTTATCCTGGAGAATGTCCCATGTGCACTTGAGAAAAATGTGTAGTCTCTTGTCGTGTAGAGTGTTCTGGTGTCTGTTAGACCTAGTTTGTTTATTGTGTTTTTCAAGTCCCCTGTTTCCTTACGTATTTTCTGTCTGGTTGTTCTATCCATTGAGAGTGGGGTAGGAAAGTCTCCAACTATTACTGTGGAACTGTCTATTTCTCTCTTCAATTCTGTCCATTTTTGATTCAGTTATTTTGATGGCCTATTATTAGGTACATAAACACTTATAATAGACCTTATTGTATTGAGCCTTTTATTTATAATGCTCTTCTTTGTCTTTTGTAACCTTTTCTCATTTAAAGTCTATTTTGTCTGATCACTACAGTCACCCTTGTTCTCTTTTTTTTTTTTTTTTTTTTTTTTGAGACAGAGTCTCGCTCTGTCGCCTAGGCTGGAGTGCAGTGGCCGGATCTCGGCTCACTGCAAGCTCCGCCTCCCAGGTTTACGCCATTCTCCTGCCTCAGCCTCCCAGTGGCTGGGACTACAGGCGCCCGCCACCTCGCCTGGCTAGTTTTTTGTATTTTTTAGTAGAGAGGGGGTTTCACCGTGTTAGCCAGGATGGTCTCGATCTCCTGACCTCGTGATCCGCCCGTCTCGGCCTCCCAAAGTGCTGGGATTACAGGCTTGAGCCACGGCGCCCGGCCCCTTGTTCTCTTTTGATTACTATTTGCATGAAATATCTTTTTTTCAGCCTTTCACGTTCAGCTTATTTGTGTCTTTAGATCTAAAATGACTCTGTTGGAGACAGCATATAGATGGATCATGTTTTTTAATACATTTTTTCAATATCTGTCTTTTGACTGAAGAGTTCGAGCCATTTATTTTTAAAGTAATTACTGATAGGGAGAGACTTCTGTCATTTTGCTATTTGTTTTTCATATGCCTTGTAGCTTTTTTGTTCCTCATTTCCTGCATTATTGTCTTTTGTATTTAACTGATTTTTTGGTAGTAAAATGTTGTGATTCCCTTTTCATTTCCTTCTGTGTATATTCTACAACTATTTTCTTTGTGGTTACCATGGGGATTATATTTAACACCCAAAAGTTATAACATTCCCATTTGAATTTATACCAGCTCAACTTCAGTAACGTACATGAACTGCCTCTATACAGCTCCATCCCTAACCTTTTCAGTTATCGATGTCACAAAATTACATCTTTATACACTGTGTGTGCAAAAACATAAAGTAATAGTTGTTTTTTATAATGTATTCTTCTCTTAAATTATGCAGAAAACAAAACGTGGAGTTTCAAACCAAAGTTGCAACAATAGCTTTCAGGTTAATAATTTTTTAAAATGTATTAGTCTCTTAAATTGTATAGAAAACAAAAAGTGGAGGCACAAACGATTTATCTTAGTCAGCTCGGGTTGCTATAACAAAATAGTACAGACTGGGTGGCTTAAACAACAAATATTTATTTTGCACAGTTATGAAGGTTGGGAAACCAAGACCAACGGGCTAGCCGATTGGGTTCTTGGCGAGGACCCTCTTCTTGACTTGTGGAAGTCTATTGTACTGCTGTGTCCTTACATGGCAGGGAGAGATGGGGACTTGCGGGGAGGGCTATGTGGTCTCTTCATGTAAGGGTACTAATTTCATCATAAGCATGCCATCCTCATGTCCTCATGTAAACCTAATTATCTCCCAAAGGCTCTACTTCCTAGTATCACCACATTGGGGATTAGAGATTCAACATATGAATTTTAGAAGGATACATTCAGTCCATGACAACCATTAAAAAACAAAAATTGGGCCGGGTGCAGTGGCTCAAGCCTGTAATCCTAGCACTTTGGGAGGCTGAGGCGGGCGGATCACAAGGTCAGGAGATTGAGACCATCCTGGCTAACACGGTGAAACCCCATCTCTACTAAAAATACAAAAAAAATTTAGCAAATTAGGGCATGGTGGCCGGCGCCTGTAGTCCCAGCTACTTGAGAGGCTGAGGCAGGAGAATGGCATGAACCCAGGAGGTGGAGCTTGCAGGGAGCCAAGATGGCGCCACTGCACTCCAGCCTGGGTGACAGAGCGAGACTCTGTCTCAAAAAAAAAAAAGAGGCTGGGCATGGTGGCTCATGCCTGTAAGTCCAGCACTTTGGGAGCCCGAGGCAGGTGGATCACTTGACCTCACTAGTTCAAGACCAGCCTGGAAAAGATGGCAAAATCCCATCTCCACAAAAAATACTGAAACTAGCTGGGTATGGTGGCAGGTGCCTGTAATCCCAGCTACTTAGGACGATCACTTAAGCCCAGGAAGCAGCAGTTGTAGTTAGCCGAGATCGTGAAACTGCACTCCAGCCTGGGCGACCGATCAAAACCCTATCTCAAAAAAAAAAAAAACAAAAAAAAAAGTAGAAGGATGTGGTAGGCTGAATCACCATCTCAAAGATGTTCATGCCTTAATCCCTTGAACCTCTCAATATGTTAGTTAAATGGCAAAAGGAATTTTGTAGATGTAATTAAAATAAGATGGGTATCCTCAATTATCCAGGTGGCCCAATGTAATCAAATGGGTTTGCAAAAGCAGAAATCTTCCTCTGGCTGGAATGGGAGAGATCTGAAGCATGAGAGGGAATGCACTGCTGAGGGGGCCACGTGGAAGGCTTGAGAAGAAATGCAAGCAGCCTCTAGAAGCAAAGACCAATCCCTGGCTGATGACCAGTATGGAAACGGACCTGTCCTACAGTCACCAAGGAAGTGAATTCGACCAACAACCTAAATGATCTCAGAAGTGGATTTTTCCCCAGAGGATCCAGTAAGGACCACAGCTCTAGCAACACCTTGATTCTGGCCTGGTAAGACCCTAGTAGAGGACCCTATCAAGCTCACTCAAACTTCTGACCTACAGAAACTGTCAGATAATATGCTGATGTTGTTTTAAGATGCTAAGTTTGCGATAATTTGTCACGGTAGCAGCAGAAAACTAATGCAGGGGACTTATTTATAGTAAAAACAACTATAAAAGACATTCTTGGGGCAAGTGGGAAATTCCCATATAAATTGGATTATAAATAACGTTATGGAATTACTGTTAATTTTCTTAGTTTTCAAAATGGTATTGTGGTTGTGTAAGAAAAGTTCTTACTTACTCAGATAGGAATGCTGAAGTACTTTGGGGTCAAGAGCCATGATGTCTGCAATACATACTCAAATAATTCAGGGGGAAAATATATATATATATATATATAAAATACTTATAAATAAAAAGAGATAAAGCGAATACAGCAACAATTATTGAATCTAGGTGAAAGGTATATGAATGTTTATTGTACCATTCTTTCAATCTTTCTAAGTGTTTGAAAATTTATATTGTTATAATAAAAAATAGAGGGGAAAAAGTGTTGAGTTAAAGCTAGACACCAAAGAACACATACTATGTTATTCCATTGATATAACTTTAAAAACTATGTGTAGGTAAGGAGTTCATCTGGAGATGAACAGTGATAATGGTTGCACCACTGTGAATGTACTTAATAGCAATGAACTGGCACTTAAAAATTGTTAAGATAGGCTGGGCATGATGGCTCACGCCTGTAATCCTAGCACTTTGGGAAGCCAAGACGGGTGGATCACGAGGTCAGGAGATTGAGACCATCCTAGCTAACACGGTGAAACCCTGTCTCTACTAAAAATGCAAAAAAAATTATCTGGGTGTGGTGGCAGGCACCTGTAGTCCCAGCTATTTGGGAGGCTGAGGCAGGAGAATGGCGTGAACCCGGGAGGCGGAGCTTGCAGTGAGCCGACATTGAGTCACTGCACTCCAGTCTGGGTGACAGAGCAAAAGATTCCGTCTCAAAAAAAAAAAAAAAGGTTAAGATAGTACATTTTTGTTATGTGAACATTACCATAATTTAAAAATCACCTAGAAAAAGAACCAAAAAACCCAAATGCATATGTAGTGGTAAAACTACATCAAAAACAAGGCAGTAGCCAGGCGTGGTGGCTCATGCCTGTAATCCCAGCACTTTGGGAGGCCGAGGCGGGTGGATCACTTGAGGTCAGGAGTTTGAGATCAGCCTGGCCAACATGGTGAAACCCCATCTGTACTAAAAATACAAAATTAGCTTGGTGTGGCAGTGCACACCTGTAATCCCAGCTACTTGGGAGGCTGAGGCAGAAGAATCGCTTGAACACGGGAGACAGAGGTTGCAATGAGCCAAGATCACACCATTGCACTCTAGCCTGAGCAAGAAGAGCAAAACTCCACCTCGAAAAAAAAAAAAAAAAGAAAGAAAAGAAAAAAAGGCAGGAATGATCATAAATGTCAGAACAGTGGCTACCTATAGAAAGAAGAGACAGAGTTGTGACTGGTGGAGGACACATGTTGAGCCTCTGGGTGCAGATGTTTTATTTCTCAATCTAGGTAGTAGCTATACATTACTACAATGTATTAAGTTATACATGCATGTTTTATGCTGTGTCTATTTATGTCTAGTATTTCACAGTAAAAGGAAGTTATTAAAAGTAAGTCTTGTACTTGCAAAACATTACCTAGTTTTCCCAAAATTTGTTTTTATTATTCATGTATGTTCTATCTTATGTCAGAAAGAATTGACGATGGGCCTCTACTTTGATTCCTACCTAATAAGGTTCGGAAGTATGATCATTCCTAAGGTTCCTTTTTCTGAATAGAAAAACAAAATCACAGACCTACGCATTCAGAAACTCTGAAGATGGGGCCAGAGATCTGCACTTTAACAAGCCCTCTTGGTGATTCTGATGCTTGCCAAAGTTTGAGAACTACTGCTGTAAGTATATGTAAAAATAATCCTTGTTGTTTTCATGGAGTAACAACCTCATCTTCAAGACCTTTTGAATACTGCTCCTGATGCACTTAAACCCCATCGTATCTGTATAACTGTGGTCTCTCATTCTATCAAATGTTGTACCTGGCTGATGTACAAGACTGATCTGGAGGCCTGATTCAGTCAGGAAGAGAGAGATTTTGTACCCTTATTTTCTAAGGCATTTAAAAAGTAACCTAATCTTATGACAAGAAGCATTCCCTTGCAAGAAGCTGAAGCTGAGAGGGGCAACAGACCATGCCCACCAAATGTTAATAGCCAGATCCATCATCAAAACTGAGGTCTCCAAGATGAGCGAAGATCCTGTCTCCTGAAAGCACTCAACAAGCATTACATCGGGAAATTCTATTCCATTAGCCAGAGTGTGCATCCTTGATAGGGACGACCTGACTGGGCTCATGACTACCAGCTGGGACTGCGGACAAAACAAGTAACTTCCTTGAATAGCTACATTTGCTGGGCAGCCCCAGGAGACATCCCTCTTTAGTTAAGGCTGAAGACTGCGAGAACTGGCTGAAGCGATAAAAAACACATCTCACATGTTTTTTGACTGGCACAAAGTGGGCACAGCTCCTCATGAGGTCAACTGCAAGTGTACCATCTATTAATGAGATGTGTCCCTGGCCTCAAGGTGACGGACTACACTACCCCTTATGTGTCAACACCAACCATTTTAAAAATAGGTAAGCTGCCACATCATTTCAGCTAAAACAAAGGTATTGCCTTTCCCCTCCGAACTAAAGGACAAACCTTTAGGAAAAGGTTAATTTCTGACTCTGAGGGAGAACAAGCCATCCAGAGCCGGAGATCTGCCAGACAAAGTGTCTCACCTCTGTGAGCACTTGAAAGAGGACTGGGCGGGTCAAACACTTCGGGTGTCTGTGACACGTTGTCAAGGCAACCAGGGCTCCAAGCTCTTGCAAAGGGAATCTTCCCCACTGAGTTTTCATGCATTCACTTGCCCTTAAGTTCTTTTTGTTTTAAGCTATTCTTTAAATCCTTTTAAGATAAAAAACAATAATGTCTTTCTATTATTCTGGAGGCTTCGTTATTAGTTCAAGCCTCCTATCAGAGGTCCAGTCCTCTATGTAAATAAGGTGTCAAGGTAGTAACGGCTTTGAAGTAATAATAATTTTCACTTTGTAATCATACAAATCATGCTGTCTTTTAAAATAAACTGAGGCAGACATGATTCAGAGTCTATATGTTTTGGATGGAAAGAGAGCACTGCTCCTAAACTACTGTAACAACGTGACGATGGGAAGAGAAGGCTAAGAGAAGTGCAGCCAATCAAACCCACAATATTAAAAAAAAAAAAGAAAGAAAGAAAGAAAAAAAAGACACAAGAAAACCAGAGAAATTTGCAAACTGAGATTCTGTGATGCTAAGGCATTATCATTAAGTGTTTTAGGTCTGATGATGGAATTGTGATTACACGAAAACTAGCAAGCAAGACAGACAAGAGCCTTCATCTTAAAAGCTACATACTGCTATATATTGTCTATTCGGCAATACCAGATTCTTAACAGATGAAAATTACATGATGGAGAGAAAGAAATAGAAGCAAAGATATATGGTGGGGAACATCACGAACCCCTCAATGTCCACCCTACTTTATACAGGCTATGAGGCACTAATGGACAAAACTTGGAAGGGCCTGAAGTCACCAAAAGCCTGTCCCAGTAAAAATTCTAACAGAGCATGGCTCTGATGTGGCTGTGCTGCTCACCACTTCCATTCACAAACTCTTCTGCAGCTCTGCGGATAACCACACTCTAAATCTCTCTTAGCCCACATGGCTTGCAGGGAAGAGTGTGAGGTCCGTTTTGAGTTTGTTTCAGTGAAAAATGGCCTCAGGGGGCAGCTTCTACTACACTCCCTCCGGCTGATAAAGCTCCAAATGGATACACTAGTCCCCCTCAATCAGGAAATGAGGGAAAATCTACAGGAACCTACAAAAAGATTCCAAAACAGACAAGAACACAGCATACCAAAGTTGTAAAAAACATTACAAGAAACAAAAATAAATCTTCAAGGGCATCTCCTAGTATTTAGGAAAATTTCTGAACATATAAGGTCTACGAAGATAAATAAAATAGGAAAACAAGAAGGAAAATAGAGCATCTGGCCAAGAGGATTCAGAAAAAAAATGGGAACTGAATGAGACAAGGAAAAATAATAATAAATCTAAAAATACAAAATTAGTATTTGTACTAGAAACCATAGAAAACCACATTGATTCTACAGAAATAGAATCAGTGGTATAAAAAGCAAACATGAAAAGTTCTTCCAGAAGGGAGAAAAGAAAAAGGAGACCAAAATCATGAGAGATAGTGATAACAATGGAAGACAATGAAATGAGTATATTCTTGAGAAAGGGCTCCTCTGAAACCGTCACAATGAAAGACCTACAACTGTGCATCAAAAGTGGTCACTGAGCACCAGGCAAAATTAAAGCAAATGAATTGATACTGAGATACACTCTGACGAAAAATGGAAAATGGCAAGGGCAAAGAAAAAACAAATAAAAAAACAAGCATCAAAATACAGATAGAAAGATTACTATATGAACAGAGACAATTCTGGCCGGCCTCAGACTTCTCCATCAAAATACAACGGATCAGGTGGTGGTGGTTACATAAATCTACACATGTAATTAAATCATGTAGAACTACTACTACTGCTGCTGCTGCTGCTGCTGCTACTACTACTACTACTGATAGTCCTTGACGTACAATGGTTAGACCTATATTTTGACTTTACAATAGTGTGGAAGTGATACACATTGAATAGAACACCAATAAATTACATAAGATATTCAACATTCAATATTCACTATTATTACAAAATAGGCTTTGTGCTAGATGATTTTGTCCAACTGTAGGCTAATATAGGTGTTCTGAGCCTATTTAAGGTAGGCTCAAGCATTATGTTCATTAGGTTATGGGTATTAAATGTATTTTCAACTCTATGATATTTTCAACTTACAATGTGTTTATTGTGATGTAACCTCACTGTAAGTTAAGGAGAACCTATACTACTATACACACACAAATAGACACAAATGATTACATCTAAAAACTGGTGAAATCTGAATAAGACTTGCACTCTACTTATTAATAACAGTATTGTACAGAAGGCAGCTTCCTCGTTTGATATTCTATTACAGTTATGTAAAATGTTATCATTGGGCAAAGCTGGGTAAAGAGCATACAGGATCTCTCTGTACTATCCTGGCAACTTCCTGTGAGCCTGTAAGTATTTTTTAAAATGACAATAGATCAAAGTCTACTATAGAGATATGAAAGAAAAAAGATCATGAATGAAGGATTCTATATCCCAGTAAGTTGCTGTTTGTAGATAAAAGCAGCAGTCATTCTTAGTTATGAAAGTAGCCTGTGACACCCGGGCAAAGATCACACCAAACCAAGAGTTAAAACAAAGTTTTAAAAATGTTCATAAATGAAAAAATTTTAAATGAACAGTTGTCCTTTAAAAGATCTCCTCATAAACTCTGCAATTAAAGAGCACTAAAATTTAAATAATTGCTATGAATATGATTGTAAAACTGGAAGCGAATATCAAATGTAATGGTTAAGAAATGATACATGGCCGAGCACAGTGGCTCACGCCTGCAATCCCAGCACTTTGGGAGGCCAAGGCAGGTGGATCACAAGGTCAGGAGATTGAGACCATCCTGGCTAACATGGTGAAATGCCATCTCTACTCAAAATATATTTTAAAAACATTAGCTGGGTGTGGTGGCGGGCGCCTATAGTCCCAGCTACTCGGGAGGCTGGGGCAGGAGAATGGCATGAACCTGGAAGGCGGAGTTTGCAGTGAGCCAAGATGGCACCACTGCACTCCGGCCTGGGCGACAGAGCGAGATTCTGACTCACAAAAAAAAAAAAAAAAGGAAATGATACATGATTAGAAAAATTGCAATGTAACAGTAAATCGGCCAAGCACAGTGGATCACTTGAGGCTAGGAATTTGAGACCAGCCTGGACAACATGGGCAAAACCCTGTCTCTTCAACAGTACAAAAATTAGCCGGGTGTAGTGGTGCGTGCCTGTAATCCCTGCTACTGGGGAGGCTGAGGCACAAGAATCGCTTGAACCCAGGAGGTGGAGGTTACAATGAGCTGAGATTGCATCACTGCACTCCAGCCTGGGTGACAGACTGAGACTCTGTTTAAAAAACAAAAACAAAAACAATGAAACAGTAAATCAGGACTAACATCTCAGGATATACCCCCATAAAAATCAACAACAAAAAATCCCTGGAAAATAGATTTAGAAAATGGGAAATGTCAATTACCTGCTACTTTTCTTATCATACAGGGGGTCAAGAGAAATACACTGTTTTATTTTTTATGTTGATACAAATTATTTTTAAAAAGCACTCTTAAAGCTATCTTTTAGCAGATCGAATAATAGAATTGATATTTTTCAAGTCTCTGTAAATAAAACAAAATCCAAAGGCAAGACATCATTCAAAAAAAGAACTCTTAAACTACGTTTTAAAAAGTTTAATTAGAAAATAAGTACCAGTTACGAAAATAAATACAAATAGCTTTTCACTTTCCTATTAAACACAAAGACTCCAAATTGCCCCAAAGAAAGTTTCCCCCATATATTTGCCCATCTTTTAATTTTTTTAATTAATTATATCTATAAATGGTGTACCAATAGAAGTCAACAAATAAAGGCTAAAAGTTTTTTTTAAAATGGACAAACATATCAGAAAAACAAACAACAGAAAGTGGAGATGGCACTGCTAATATCAGACAATGAGAGAAAACTTCTGTTGCCAAGTATTAAAAGCAATTGTAATTAAAACTAGTTTAGTCATGAAATAATAAATGGATCAAATGAACACAAACAGAACTTGGTGTATAATAATAGGATGAAATAACTTGGTCTACTATAAAGTTTGCCTTTTAAATCAACAAGGAGAAAGGATTGTTTGAAAAAATTTTTTAAATCAACTGGTGATTTAGAAAAAGTAGTAATTCCTTGTCTTATCTCATATACTAAAATAATTCCAGTTACGTGTAAAACTTAAATCACAAAGGATCAGAAGAAAATATGTTATTTATTCTATCTCAAAGAGGGTCTTTCTAAGCACATATCTGTATGCTAATAATATTCCACTATAAACAAAATGTAAGGCAAATGACAGACCGAGGAAAAATATTTGTAACAGAAATCATTAAAAAAAGGACAAACACCTCCTACCTATATGGGAAAATACATGATTAGACCATTCACATACAAACCCCATTCAAATTCAAACATTCATTAAACACATGAAAAAACCTCATAATCACTAACAATAAAGGAAATACACATGAGAACAACTGTATAACTTCAGAAAGGAAATTTGTATAGCCTTTATGGAGGATAATTTGGCAATAAATACCAAATTGTTCTTGACTTGAGAATTCATTTTAAGGGAAATAATAAAATATGTATATAGATGGTTCCCAACTTATGATGGCTTGCCTTAACAATTTTTCGACTTTACAGTGGTGCAATGGTGTGAAAGAGATATGCATTCAGTAGAAAGCAGTATGATACTCTTGAGATGCTGGGCAGCAGCCCTGAGCCACGGCTCACAGTTAGCCACACAATCAAGAGGGTAAACAACCGATACTCTGCAAGAGACTGTTGTCAGATGATTTTGCCCAACTGGAGGTTAATGTAAGTGTCCTGAGTACATTTAAGGTAGGCTAGGTGAAGCTATGATGGTTAGATGTATTACATGCCTACAATATTTTCAATGTAGGATGGGCTTATTCAATTTAGGATAACCCCATTGTAAGTCCAGGATCATCTGCACTAAGATTTCTCCCTTAAGTGTGGGGGAGGAGCACGGCAGTCATAACTTGGCCAATGGATCAGCCCAGCCTTGCCACTTGGGTGACCAGCAATAAAATAATGTCAATAAAAGTATCTGACTTTTAGAGCTTTCTAGGGATCCAAAGAGATAATAAGGTCATACCTACTCTGTACCTGGCCCATGGTAAGTGTTCAGTAACAGACAATGGTAGTAGAAGTGGTGATATATATCTACATCATTGCAATAGGGGTTCAAAATCCCTTATCTGAAATGGTGTCAGCCAAATGTGCTTCAGAATTAAGATCTTTTTGGAAATTAAAAGAAAATAGTGCATTTATCTAACTAGGTCTGGGATATTACTTGGTAATTTTACTATTCTTACAGTAAAATATATGAATATTCATTTTTAGTGAGAAATATCAGTTCAGTTCAGGTTTTACAGTCAAATAAATTATGAAAAAACTTTCAGTTTTCAGAACTTTCTGGACTTTGGATTTGCACAAGAAGGATTGAGAATCTGCATTTATAATAGAGAAACATTAGAATCTATCTAAATGTATAGTAAGAGATAGCTTAAATACATTGATATATTCATAAAAAGTCACTTTTTCAAATAGTTAATGAGATATAAAAATGTTCAAGACAAAAAATATATGCATATTGATTTGGACTTTGTAAATTATATAAACGTTTATAATTCCAAAATAAAAGACTGCAAATTGTTAAATTAGCCACAATATGTTCTTTATACTTTTCTGTATTTTCTAATCCTCTATGAGGATTAGGAAAACAATCTAACAACTTTTAAGTCACTTGTGGTTGATACTCCTGTGCAGGACTAGGCTAGTTATCATTCTAGAGGGTTACTGAGTCCACTTTTGCCCTCAAGGAATCAACACTCTTCATCCTGAAAGAGCTCTGGCCAACACTCAGTTCTCTCTGCCTGTGACTGTATTTCATCCTCTATGAGCGATTCCCTATTGGCACCTCAGGACAACTTGACTCTGGCGTGAGGAAGTAATAATTCAGGGCTTATTCAAATTTTGTTCTTTTTCACTGTACTCATCAAATTTCAATCATTTAAGAAATTGTTGGGGGAGGGATGAGGAGCCCTCATTTGGATTTGTTCCCCTGCTTCTCATAAAGAAAATGATACAAACTTGACAGGCCCAGCAATGAAAATCCCAATTGTTTTGTGGAGTAAATGGGATGTTAAGAGGAACTGTGGCATTGGAAGGGGCCCTTTGTGGAGGAGACAAGCAACAGTCCATCCTACCCAACAGACTATTCTTCAATGTCTAAAGGGCGGGCCTTGGGCCAGAGCTTTGAAGGGCCCCGTTCACAATATGTTTGCAACACATGAGTGTTCCAAACAGCCGGGTGGTTTTCCATGAACTCCTGGTGGGTCTGGAATTCTCCACTGATTTAACGTACAGTTTGAAAGTGTCTAACACCAAAAGATTATATGTGACAGAATAATTATGGGCTGTTATGAGCCTCACTTCTGAACTTGGAACAAAAGATAAATAAATGGTCAATCAATGTCTATTTACCACAAGGACCAGAAGGATTGGTATTTAATCACTTAAACATAGATTCCAACAGTCTTTTAGAACTATTGCTTAGAACTAGAGAAATCCTTGTGCAAAGCTTCTGCCACACAGAAATCATGGCCAACTCTAAAGTTAAATAGGAAGTTAACTCTCAGTTTAATCCCACAGAAAATTACTTGTTTTCACGCAAATTATCCACTCAGGTCACTTTTTTGAGGAGTGCTAATCCTTCCCTCCCGCTTCCTGCCTCCCACCCTTGCCTTCTCCCAACTTAAAGAGGAAGAGGAGTGCTCCATGCCATCAGGACAGTCCTTAAAATGATGACCTTTCAGGAAAAAGAGTTGACTTACCCTATCCCAGCTGAAACACAGGCCCAGTCGATCAAGCTGTTTCCTCATGTGTTTAATATTACTGTGAAACAATGGGAAAAAGGTTTGGTTTTTAGAGGGGGGGATTAAAGCCATGCACAAACTACACTTTGAGAACGTAAAGGAAAACTGAAAAGTCTAAATTACACAAATGGGCTTTAAGTGTTGCTTTCCCCAGCAGAAAAATCAACCACTAAGAATCAGCAAAAAATACCAACAGATTAGAAGACACCCATTATTTGGACACACACACAATCCATTAGAAACCACAATGGTCTCTAGCCTTGAGGACTGCCCCCCACCGGCCATTCAAATAGGCAACCCCTTTGAGATGTGCACTGCTGGGCCATCCAGATGTCAATATTCTGCAAGCAATTAAGCCATATTATTTAAGCCAAGCATTTATAAGTTTAAAAGTGGCTGAAAACAAAAGGCTAAATGTATAAATTGTGGGAATCCAAAAGAAACCACACTGCTTTGTTAATCAAAACGTAAATCCTAAAACCTAAAACTATCCACCATTGAGAAATAGGGAGATAAACGGGTAAACCAACTTATAATATAACACGGAATAAAAAAATAAATCTTTTTCTCTTTCTTTTTTTAAACAAAAAGGACTAATTCATTTCTACTGCATCCTCTTTTAGTTTCTAGTAGACTAAAACTATGAAAAACCATGAAAAAGTCCTCTGTGTAATCTCTGATTAGCTAATGACAGCTTATTTAATCCAAGGCCCTATGCTAAGCACTTTGCAGAGATGTGCTTAATCTTCATCCAATCACAGGAGATAGGAAATATGACTATCCGTCTTTTACAGATAAGTAAACTGAAGCACAGATAAGTAAAGGGAAGTTAAGTAATTTGCTCAAGGTGATCTGCTGGCAAGAAGGGAAGGCAGAAGGCAGGATTTGCACCTAGGTAGCCTGGCTCAGGGGCCATCATCTTAACCACTATTCCCTAGTAGAGAGGCTGGCAAACTTTAAAAGGGCCAGATGATGAATGCTTTCAGCTTTATGAGCCAATCAATCTCTATCACAACTACTCAGCCCTGCAACTGTCTCACGAAAGCAGACATGGACAATGTGTAAACAAATGGATTTGACTGCGTTCCAATAAAACACAGATTTACAGAAACATGTAAGGCCAAATTTAGCCCACAGGCCATAGTTTGCCAACTCCTGGTCTAGCTTATATCAAACATAAGCCATGTTTGATCCACTTTATTTGAATCATCATTTCCTCCTCTTTTTTTACTCATTAGATAAAATCTAGTGATAAAATTAATTAATCTAGAATTAAACATTACTAGAAAAGCAGAAGCTAGGGGTTAGGAAGAAAAAAGAGACCTGGATGACATAGTATGGACAGAAGTATAGCAGACATTTTCACAATGTATCCTTGGGTAAACTAGAACAAAGAGAGGTAAGAGACACTGGGTACAGGCCCTAGAACTGCCCTTCTGTCTAAGGGGTGGCATGGGGAAGGGTCCCAGGCCTTTGTGAAATGAGCTGATGCAGTGGTCCCAGAGGACTCTGCCAAGTTCTAGGGTGAGGACCTCAGGACTTTAGCAGGAGGGAGAGGAAAGAGCACAGCTGGCCCATGTGTAGTGGAAGCCTGAGGCTTGGGAGGGATTCGCAGTGTGTTCCGCCTTCGAGAAAACCATACCCAGAATAAAGTGGCCATATATTTCTACATGGAATGCCTAAGTTCCTCTTGCTTCTGAATGGTGAAGGCAAAAAATAAACCAAATTTTCAGAGAAAAGTATAATGTAGTATTTGGATATAGTAAAACTACGGTCAAGAAGACCAGAAGCATTATAGAAATTTAACAAATGCAACCCTCTTCTTTTTCCTACCAAATGTAAATACTCAAAGGAAAAATAACTGTAAATAACAAAGCATCAAAATGGACACATGAATAAATATCCAAAACCCTCTTTGAATATTTCTTAGATAAGGATACAATGTGTTAACCAGGTGCAGTGGCTCACGGTTGTAATCCCAGCACTTTGAGAGGACAAGGCAGGTGGATCATGAGGTCAGGAGATCAAGAACACCCTGGATAACATGGTGAAACCCCATCTCTACTAAAAATACAAAAAAATTAGCTGGGCGTGGTGGTGGACGCCTGTAGTCCCAGCTACTCAGGAGGCTGAGGCAGGAGAATAGTGTGAACCCAGGAGGTGGAGCTTGCAGTGAGCCGAGATGGCACCACTGCACTCCAGCCTGGGCGACAGAGCAAGACTCTATCTCATAAAAAAAAAAAAAAAAAAGACAAACACCAATATATACAATCCTATTTATCTCTTGGTAAGCTGCAGTGTTTTCTTTGCTTTGCTTTCTATTTTTTATGAACAGGTTAAAAAAATTTTTTTAAGGTTTTTGTATGCAAGTATTTGAATATGCATGCCTGTTAACATTTACCTTTGTGTCCAACTTTCTGGATGTAGATTCCTCTCGATTGCGGCATTTTCAGCAGGCAATCCAAAAGCATCCCATCCCATGGGGTTGATGACCTAGGAGCCAGAAGAGAAACATCAACCATGGCAAATCACTAAGAACTCCATTGGTATTCTCTTCTAGGGTAAACTCAGCACTCTCTCCTGCTAACATGCCTTATCCTTTGCTGGATAATTTCAGGTTATGCATCTGACAGCCAGCTGGCTACCTATGACCTAACCACAGATGACAGTTTAGAAGGTTATATGCCAAACTACCAATAAGTTACCTCTGAGGAAGTGTTTTCATGGGTACTTTTTATTTGCTGCTTCTTTTCTATAGTCTCTATATTGAACCCAAATTGTTTTTCTGAAATTATAAAGAGTTTCTTTCAGTTTCAAATATATATATATAGTATAGGCTTTCAAAATGCTCACATCACGTCAGTATTTTTCATTTATGGAACTGTGCTGTCCAATATGGTAGCCACTAGCCACACATAGCTATTACATTTAAACTTAATTAAAATTAAATAAAATTAAAAATGCAGTTCTTCAGTCTCACCAGCCACCTTTCAAGTATGCAGCAGACACATGTGACTGTTGGACTCTGAACCAGATAGTGCAGATATTGGATATTCAAATCATGGTAGAAAGCGCTACTGGACAGCGCTGCAGAGGACATGTATAATGACCACACTGGTGGCTCTAGGCAGTCCCAGCTCTACCCAGACCTAAGAAAGTCCATCCCAACCCTCCTCAGTGGCCCGGGCCTGTCCCTTTCTCAGGCTTGCCTGAATCCAGCACACAGTCCCTCTTTAATGTACATCATTCAGCACCCTGCTCCATTTTGCTCCAGACACGAGAGTTTCACGCTTCTTTCTTCTATCTCTCTCTCCCCTGATTGAGGCAACACTTTTTTGAATGGCCCACTACCCATTTCTTCCTGAAGTTCATCGCTTTCTTTTTTTTTCCCCCCCAAGACAATGTCTCGCTCTGTCACCCAGGTTGAAGTGTCTCCTGGGTTCAAGCAATTCTCCCACCTCAGCCTCCCAAGTAGCTGGGATTACAGGTGTGTGCCACCATGCCCAGCTACTGAAGTTCATCCCTTTCTTCCCTACCAGCAAGAAAGGGAAACCCCCACCCTACCCAAACAGCCAGATAGATGAAAACTAAGAAAAATACACAGGAACACAGCAGAAAAGGTATTCCAGAGAATTACTTTTGAGACCAGATAAAAGTAAGGTTTTGGACCAAGCCCTATACAGCATTTACACTAAATTTATATATATAAATATATATATATTTTAGACGGAGTCTTGCTCTGTTTCCTAGGCTGGAGTGCAATGGCACAATCTCAGCTCACTGTAACCTCTGCCTCCCAGGTTCAAGTGATCCTCCTGCCTGAGCCTCCCTAGTAGCTGGGATTACAGGCACACACCACCACGCCTGGCTAATTTTTGTATTTTTAGTAGAGATGGGGTTCCACCGTGTTGGCCAGGCTGGTCTCGAACTCCTAGCCTCAAGTGATCTGCCTGCCTTGGTCTCCCAAAGTGCTGGGATTACAGGAGTGGTCACTGAGCCTGGCCTAAAATAGCCAATATTTAAAAATTAATTGCAAACCACTAGCTATGCTTTTGGTGTAAGAAATGTTCCATGTGTAGGTTCCTCTTTTCTCCTCAGTTTCATCATCTGTAAAATGGGGATGACAGCATAACTACCTCACTGGATTACTGTGAAGATTAAATGAGTTAATTTAAGAAAAGCAGGCTGCGCACGGTGGCTCACGCCTGTAATCCCAGCACTTTGGGATGCCAAGGCAGGCGGATCATGAGGTCAGGAGATCGAGACCATCCTGGCTAACACGGTGAAACCCTGTCTCTACTAAAAATACAAAAAAAATTAGCCGGACGTGGTGGCACATGCCTGTAGTCCCAGCTACTCAGGAGGCTGAGGCAGGAGAATGGCATGAACCTGGGAGGTGGAGCTTGCAGTGAGCCAAGATCGTGCCACTGCGCTCCACACTCCAGCCTGGGCGACAGAGCAAGACTCTGTCTCAAAAAAAAAAAAAAAAGAAAGAAAAGAAAAGTGCCGAGAATGGTGCCTGCCACGCAGTAAACTGCTGTATATAAGGCCACTAGTATTATTATTTCTAAAGAGTACTGCTCTCCAATCACCTTCTAGAAGATATTTTCATTCTCCAAAGAACAAGGAATCACAAATCTTCAAGACAAAGAAGCTTTTGAGGTATATCCTCTACCCCCAACCCCTGATTTGACTGTTCAAGCAACTGTGGCCCAGCAGGAGTGAGTAGCCTAGAAGCAATTACCTTAAGCAAGCACAGACCAGTAAGGCATTCTTGTCTGCAAATGAGTGGCCAGTTGCAGCTGAGCCGGCAGCTTCACTATCAAGTTCTCTCAAACTAACTACGTGCCAGGAGCAGGAAAAATGGTTTGACACATCGCTGTGGCATCAGGGGACAGTCTCAGGAAGCCAGGCTCCCTGATCCTATCAGGAAAGACACCCTGTTTACAAAATTCAGTCCCCTGCCATTCTCTGAAACTAAATCCAGCCACAAAATCACAGACGCCACTTCTTTCCGAAGCCTGCCTGTGGGGAAGGACTGACCAAGAAGACTCTGATATTTCTATTACAGAAAACAGCCCATTCCAGTTGACCCTCTTTTGTCCTATCAAGTTCATGGGCTGTCAACCTGGGTAAGTTTTTATTTTGCTGCCTTTTTTTTTAAGAGACAGGGTCTTGTTTGGTTCCCAGGCTGGAGTGCAATGGCGCCACGATCAGCTCACTGTTACCTCTAACTCCTGGATGCAAGCTATCCTTCTGCCTCCCAAAGTGCCAGGATTACAGGCATAAGCCACTGCCCCTGGTCCCTTACTTTGCTTTTTGATCATGCAGAGAAGCTGGGCTTATGTTCACACACATTTCCTTAAAATAATGACGAATACACAGAGGCACTTACTGGTACCACTTCACCACACACGCATATTAGAATGGGACATTTTCAACTAAAGAAATAGGTCTTGTTTTCTTCCATAATTATATATTCACCATAATTTGGTAAGTAGAGAAAAACAGAAGAAAATAAGACTCACCTGTTATTCTACCATACAGCCATACATACCAGTTACATGTGGTAAATCTGTATCCAATGTTTAAAAATTGAGAATATATGATTTATATATGTATTTTTATCTCCTGTTTTTTCACTGTACATGCTATCAATGCATTCTGTTAGTGACTGCTTTGGCCAGCTATATTTGTTTTCCTAAAAGTTATTTCCATTTTTCACCATTATAAAAAAGACCAGGATGAACATTCTTGGGCATAAATCTTTGTATATACACTTAACATTTCCTTTAGAAAAATTTCTAGAAGTGCAACTACAGGGTAAAAGGGTATGAAGAATTTTAAGACGTTTGACATATACAGCCAAATGACATTCCCAGAAAGACTGCAGCAAACCACACTTCCACCTGCATATGAGCACCTGGAGTTTTCCTCCATCTTTATGTCCAGCTCAAGGACTCTCCAAGGTGCACACTAGTACTACCCACTGGCCACCTCTGCCTCAGGTCCCATAAGCACTTACACTTCAGAGTGTCCCAACCTAGGTGCATCTTGCAATCTCAGTCACCAGATCTGTTCTCTCCTAAGCACCTGTCTTAGAAGGCAGCAATAAGAGAACAGGCATACCCCTTCCAGTGGTTGGAGTCACTTACCTTAAAGGCATACTTCCATTATGCACATTAATATTTTTAAGTTGTTTTTTAGTAGTCTGATGAAACAATTCCATCTAAAGAACTGAGACCCTGTCTCTAAAATAGAGCTGCTCTTACTCCTTTGGCTAGTGCACAGGAAATGCTAACAAAGGCTTGTTCTCCAGGAGCCTGTTGAGGGTAAAGGTCCTAAATCCAACTCTGCCCATTTACTATCAGTGGAGCCTGAGGCACATTACTTATTCCGAGTCTCAACTGTAAGTGGTGACTGAAAGCAGCCACCTTGAATTATGGAGCATGATCTGTTCATGATGTCCGTGGCGCATCTAGCATGGTGCCCAGCACAGCACAGGCACCCAATAAACGGCAGCACTTGCTGCTGTGGCCGCTGTGGCTGTCTGCTTTCTTGACCTTGAGCATCTCACAGCATTGCACATCACTGATTACCTTGCCACAATTTCAGCCTCCATCTCTTTGGCCACATTTAATATAGTTGCTTTCTGACAAGAGGATGGAAGATATTAATACCTGAATCTCACACAGATCCTCACACATACATGTACATTCCTAAGGGTGTGTTACTTCTGACAAGCCTCTGCAGAAAGTTGGTGCTAGGCATTGGAAGTTCTTACCCAAACCAAACAGACCACGCAGGCTCAAAGGGCCAGTCAAGTACTTGGCCCCCTTTTCAGTAAAAGAGGCCCAGCAGTTCTTCTTTCCCGAATAATTAATGATTGACATCAGGTGCTTCGATTAAAAGCCGCCCGGCTGTTCTTGCCACAGCTGATTGGACCAGAAGCAGTCCATCAGCAGAAGGCAACCATCTGTGCACTGGAAGGACGGGGCCTGCTTCCAATTGCCCCAGGCAAAGACTCTGCCCTACAGTAGACGTTGCCATATTGAAGGTGGTGGTGGATGTGACCCACTCACAACTGCTTTCTGGAAGGGATATGTGCTTAGTGAACAAGCAGTCCTGTGGACCTCTCAAGCTTGCTGTTGCCCCAGGGGAGGCTGGCTTGCCACATCCTATGCTGCATTTCCCAGTCTTGGGAATCTGGGACACCTTGGATTTCCAGGCTGGGATGATCCCAAGCTACTATCTTCAATTCCTGCATCCACACCCATCCTGAGGTCAGTCAGAATAGGCTGCTTTTCTTTTTATATAAGTTGATGTTTTTTTCAAATTACAAACATAATACAAGCTTAATTTAACAAATGAAATGGCACAATACAGTGATAAAGGCAAAGTTGATTTTTAACTCCTGGTCACTACTCGTCAATGATGTGACCAATAACGCCAGCCTTTGTTTCCTTCCACATCTATCTCCCCACTCAAATACATATATACAAACATATGTACACATACATAGGAGCTTGCTTATTTGTTTTCATGAAAATAGAACCTTTGCAGAGAAAGGGGAATGCTTACACACTCTTGGTGGGAGCGTAAATTGGTTCAACCATTGTGGAAACTAGTGTAGGGATTCTTCAAAAAGCTGAAAACAGAATTACCATTTGACCCAGCAATCCCATTACTGGGTATACACCCAAAGGATTATAAATTGTTCTGTTATACAGACACATCCACACGTATGTTCACTGCAGCGCTATTCACAATAGCAAAGACTTGGACTCAACCTAAATGCCCATCAATGGTAGACTGGATAAAGAAAATGTGGTACATTTACAGCATAGAATACTATGCAGCCATAAAAAAAGAACAAGATCATGTCCTCTGCAGCAACATGGATGGAGCTAGAGGCCATTACCCTCAGCAATCTAATGCAGGCCAAAAAACAAATACCACATGTTCTCACTTACAAGTGGGAGCTAAATGATAAGAACATACGGACACAAAGGGGAACAACAGACACTGGGGCCTACCTGAGGGTGGTGGGTGGGAGGAGGGAGAGGAGCAGAAAAAATAACTATTGGGTACTAGGCTTAGTACCTGGGTCACAAAATAATCTAGGTATAAACTCTGGCATGACTATACCTATATAACCGGCACATGTACTCCCAAACCTAAAATAAAATTTTTTTTAAAAAGTTAAAAAGATTATTTTAAAAAGAGAAAGGAAATAGAAATGATTATACACATTATTTTATGGGCTTTTTTCATTTAACACTATATCAGGGACATCTGTACAAAATATGTACGTATGCATTGTGGGAGTTCAGTCAGGCTGGTGGGAAAAACTTTAAGATGAAGTTATAGGATAGAGATACAAATCTTCTTGGAAGGCTGGAAGGTTTTGCAAAAGTCTCAGGATAGGGCTATGGCTGAAAGCAGCCTAATCCTTGAGTAAATGGCTTAAAAGTAGGTATAAAGGAATGTAGAATAGTTTATCTAAATAGCTTGTTTACTCATGTGGTCCTAAGACCAACCTTTGATCAACCTCGGGTGCATAATTGCTCTCTACTCCGGGTATTGGCAACCAGGTCAATTATCCTATAGTGGTGTTTATTCAAAGCCTTTGTCATTAAATGTATGCTGAATAAATGCTAGCAGGGCCAGTGAGTCAGGACCTTGGCTGCAAGTCTTTACAGCACTCTCCTTGGAGTCTGTAAGTGGCCCAGATGCTCAGCCAGACTGACAGGCATAATATCTGTGTCAGTGTAGGTTATTCATTTGTTGCTAGGTCAGGGTCTGGGGGTTAAACCCCCGCAGTGCATATATGTCTTTTCTAAAAATTCTAACATTCCCTGAGTATATCTATTCTATGCAGTTTTACGAAACTGACTGGACATATCCCAATCCAGTTGAGACTTGAGGTCTCTTTTCCTCTTACTAAATGTGGCAGGCCCAAAGTGTTTCACCCTCTCAAACAGCATCTTCCCCTTCTAGGAAACTGTTCTGCATCCAACTTAATACAGTGTTAGTGCAAACTGCCAATCTTAAAAACCCATCCCCCTCGCTACAGAGAGAGGCAAGTGCCTGAATCCTTCCCAAGACAGCTCTAGGCTTGTATGGAGTAAAGCAGAATGCTGGAGGAGAAGAGGACTCTCTTTTCTCCTTGGTCAGAAGCCATAAGGGCTTCAGGTGGCTCTGCCCCCCAGCTTGTAGAAATGTCTGAGAAAATAAAGCTGGCACGTGGAGAGAAGCAGAAATAGGAAATGGAGAGAGACTGGGGAAATTGGTGTACTTCAAGGACCTAGTCCCAATACCCAGTGGGCCCAGCTCCTACATTTCCTTTGATTCTGTGAGTTTCAGGATCTGTTAAAAAAAAAAAAAAAGAAGGCTCCCTTTTTGCTTAAACTGGTCTAAGCTGGGTTTTCAGTCCATGGTAGACAAGAATCATAAACAAAACAAACACTGTTTAGGCTACAATTTTCACTTCAATATTGCTTGATCCATAGATGACAAACATTCTTCCATATTTGCTACCAAGTTCTGCAATTCTTTCTCTTTTTCTATTTAAATTTCAATAGCAAAAAAAAAAAAAAAAAAAAAAGAAAGAATCCATTGCTGGGAATATGGGCAGTATTACTAGAAAGTTCTGCAATACTTCCAAGGACAACACCTGAGCAGCTTCCAGCTGTGCTTTAAATTCTCCTAGGGCTGTGTCACTGGCAGAATAATGTAACTGTTGTGTAACTGTTCCACAAGAAAGGGGAGAAACTTAATTACCACTTGGTTTCTTTGTCAGAACTGCCAAAATGGCACCAATTCAATGTTTCTGCCTATTAACATTCTGTTAGGTGCCGTCCATATTTTTAAATAAAGGCAATACAGAGACTGTCACAAAAACCAGTCTAGATTTACATAATATACTTATTCATTTCTATTTTTGTTTTCAGATAGAATTAACATGGAAAGATATTCTTAGCTTACATGTTATCTAAGCTGTCTATGAAAATAAAGTTAGAAAAATCTTAAAGTTTCTTAATATTTCAGATTCTTACCAAAAATTACCAAAAAAACAAATGTTTGCCCTAGAGAGATTAACAGAATCAGATTGTGGGAAGGCCTTTTTGCATCTTGAAGTCAGAATTGTTCTTCCCACCATGAGCCAGAGCATTGGAATTAATGTTTCTGTGAGCCAAATTTCCACAAAATTGGAAAGAGTCTCTTTGTTTCTATACCCTGGGTTTCCCACAGCCCAGTGACCAAGTGCAAAACTCACTTTTGTTCTATTAGATGATTCACCACTGTCAAGGGGGAAACAAAGTGAAGACCTACAACAGGATTACAAACTACTGAAGCTTGTCTCTTCCCCCACAGAGAGCAGCTTCTATTTTTTGGTCAAGTTGTTGTGGCCTATTTACGTGAAAGACAATGAGTCAGGTGCTTCCTTTGCAAGCCTTGTACATGTCTCGTGCACTGTTCGGATCAAATACCTCTAGATACATGGTGCACTTTCATGCCCTTGATTTCTTTATGGCCAAGACTGTCCATTCACTGGGAAGAACTCCAAACTCTCCTTTTAGGTTTTAAAATTTCAATTCCTTTCTTTCTATCACCGTAACTTATTTTAATCCATCCGCAGTTGAAAAAGTAACTGAACTGAACTGAACTTACCGCTCACATGTGCTAACTAGGCAATTTCCCTAAAAAAATAAAAATAAAAATAAATTATTGGCATCTCTATTTATATGCTTGAGCCCACCTGAACCCTCTCAACTTTCTAGAAGTTAACTTCTTGGACATGAGTGCATTCTGCAGGTTCAGAACATTTTTTCCACATATTTTATTTTTAAAAACATCTACTGAAAATATACTTTGAAATATATATCATGTCAATTTGGAAAGATAGGAATATGACATCACAGAGGGTGGCAGAAGACTAATGATAATTTTGAAATAATAAATGTAATACTACTCAGAGATGGAATCAAGAAAAAGTGCCAGTAGCTATAACTTGGAAATCCATAAAATAAACTTCCAAAGTCTGAAAAAGCATCATTTCCACCTGGTTCATATAACAAATACTCTATGTATTTAAAGTTGTGTGGGAAGCCAAGGAAATGGGTGAATCTACCTAGCAATTTGGAAGGGCAGGACATTACCACAATCTCTGGACTGCAGAGACAAAGTAAGAAAGCAGAGTTAACAAAGCCCAAAGGCTGATCTCAGCTGCAGAAGCTCAAACAGGCTGGACTGCCCAGATGGAACTAGATTAGTGAAGACCAAACCAGGGCAGAGAGAGAGAGAGAGAGAGAGATAAAGAGAGAGAGAAATTTTCTGGCCTCTCCCTTTCTCCTGTCCTCCAATGTTACCAGGATTTCCTATTGTTGAAAACCAGGAGGGGGCCAGCTTGGGAACGTGACCTGCAGGAGTCTGCCCTTCTGCCATACAAAAAGCAAGGGATGGATCTAACAACAAACTGGTCAAGGACCAGCACAAGAACACTAACAGGACTGCATCACCTGCCTCACTTTGAGATCAGAGAGAAGTGGGGGCCAGCTATTACTATGGAAGACCAGGAGTTACTGATGACAAAAGCACAGGGGTCAGAGCCCTGGCCAGGGGGCGAAGCCCAGCAATCACATGGCCATGGCACACCCTGGCGGGGCCTTCTGCCCTCCCCTGCCCTGCTCCAGGGTGAGCCTTGTGTCTCGGAGTTGGCAGGCAGGATGGACGGCAAGCAAACTAGAAGAAGTAGAAGAAAGGGAGGCAGGAGAAAACACAGTTCCATATAACATACAGAGAAGGCTCTAAAGGCATATAACCTGGAAAATGCCAGAGGTTATTGCCTGGTGTGAGGGCCTGATGCAGAAATGGGTGCCCAAAGGGGACTACAGCCTTATCTATGTTGTATTTCTTTTTCTTATAGGGGGAATATGGACATTTATGTACAATTTTAAAATATATTTTTTAAAAGAAGGAATTATTTTTAAAGAGGCAAGAGACAGTTGTCATCCGACACAAGAAGTAAGACTGAGTAGAGTTTGGAGATGGAAGAGAAGGAAGCCCAGGCAGCTGGTCATCTGCCTTCCCAGTAGAGAGGGAAGCAGTGTAACTGTTACTATGAAAGGGCCAACCAGTTCCCTAGAGATTACCAGATTTCTCTCCCTTTCATCAAAACAAAATTTTATATTTGAAACCAATTCAGCTTCTAATTGAGAGCAACTATGGTTACTGCTTCTCCAAAAACTGCTATTTTTAGGGTGTCGTGGTGTCTTTGGAGTATGTTCAACACTTCTTATTTCCAAGAAATGAGAAACACAATATTTAATTTTGTTTAGCAAGTGTAATAACTCACCATTATTACAGATTGGGGATAAAAATCAAGTGAATACTTCAGATTATAAAAACCAAATGACAGTACCTAGGCCCAAAGCAGCAGACCTCCTCTGGGAACGTGGAGGGATGTGTCAGGCAGATAAATCAGCCAGTTTCCAATCAAGGCACTGGACCAGCAGTTCGTTCTCTCCTTCGAAGGACATCTGAGACAATAGGCCCTGGAAATTCACTATCTACTTTCAGATGCTACAGAGATTTGCAAATTTGAAAACTAAATGCCATGCTATGCACTCTCCGGGCACTTCATAAACACTTGTTGACTGACTGGCAAACTGAAAACTGATGGAATTGTACATTACCGTTTACTAGCTAAGAACTTCCCTTGCTTCCTGATATTTGTGGATAATTACATTATGATTATGCAGCTGCCAGACACATAGCCTCAATTTTCTTCCTCCTCCGCAGTGAATAGCAAAAAGGCCCAAGCAGAAAACTCCTCTACTTGGGCAATGCCTGGTGGCTTTTTGCCTGAGACAAATTAGTCCAAGCCCAACTCTGTGAGGGGGACTTGGCACCTTGATGCTTTTATCACCCGGCTTCTGGACCAGAAGGTGCTGGGGAGACCAGCCGAGGTGGGAGGTGGGGAATTTTATTTTCCAGCCATCTGTGCATACAACATATGAAAACACAACAAAATCACCATATGGAGCTAAGTTTTAAATATGTCATCAGGCATTCTATGAGTTTAAGAAGAAACCGATTGGCAGTACAGCCTTTTCTGATTACTGAAAGAGAATAATTTATCTCTGGCTTCAAATGGCCCCTGCTCAAACATCCAAACCTCAGGACTCTCTTTTTATTGCTACTATTAATTGGGTTACACTTGAAAATTGCATATTGTTTTTAGAGGGTTTTCTCAGTGATCATCTCATACACAAACCTCACAACAAATCCATGATGTGGGTAGGGCAGACACCATCACTGCTTTGACGAACCCCCTGCTTCCTAACTGATTCATCACCCTCAAACCACCTGCGCCTCCACATACACAGTCCACATCTAATCTGTGTGTGTCTGCTCAGCTGCTTGTGACCTTTAGCGTTCTTCTCATTTCAATGGATATATTTTTGAACCTAGAGAACCACGTCCATTTGGCTCTGTGGAGTATCCAATCCTATTCATCTAAGTGCCAAATCTGGGAGAGCACTTACATCAGAACTACCTGAAATGCTTATTTAAATACCAATTCCTGAGCCTCACCCTGGACTATATCGCAACCTGCCTTTTTAGCATACTCCTCAGGGGATCATTACGCACCCTAAGGTTTAAGAATCACGGACACACAGAGAAATGTTTACAGAGCATAAATGGTTGGATGCTAAACTTGATGGCAACAACTTCATGCTCTGGGCAATGTTTCTCAAATTCCACAGGCTCCAATTGAGAGGTCTGCTAGTCTCCCTAATGGTTTCTAAATGTATACTTTTACATCAATAATTTTTAAAAAGATTACCCAAGATAAGAATATTCTGGGTCATCTAGATCACCTTAGGTGGGGGTCACTGGAGCTGTTCACAAACATTTTGGTCCTCCTCATCATCCTGGCACATGGTGGGAATATTCTTTACCCTCTTTGAGGTTGGATGTGGCCATGTCAGTGGAAGTGAGTTGAGTCCAAGTGGAAGATTTAAGAGCCAGTGGGGATTCACTATACCCCCTTCTCCCAGCCACAGAGATGGGGAGGCACTCACTGAGGTAAGAACAGCCATCATCCAGGTCCTGACTACCTTGAACTGAGCCCTACTGCTAGGCATGTAGCAAAAGCAAGAAATGAAATGTTGTTGTTTTAAGCCACTGAGATTTGGGGATTTTTTATTACAGCAGCATGGTCTAATTTTTCCTGATAGGTAAATCTGATCACCAAGAACTAGCACATGAATTGGGTGTCTGGGGTTGCCTTTGTATTTATAATCATCTAAATGTCAAGTAATCACCTAGAATGACAGTTTAACTTTTAATTCAATATTTACCAATCTTGAGCCCAAGGATTTTGTCACTGGGATATGTGAGTTCTAAAGTTTGAGAAATATTATTCTGCGCTATAGATGCACAATGAACACTTAGTCCAGACTTAAATAAAGGAGTTGTATGCTTTTAAAAACATCCATCGAATCAATCAGCTCACAAACAGTTGAGGCTTATCAGATTATAAACTCCTTGGGAACAAAGGACCTTATAGGTTGTAGACCTAAAAACATATTAGTTACATTTGACCATTAAAAACTTGACATGATGATTGGGTGTGGTGGCTCATGCCTGTAATCCTAGTGCTTTGGGAGGTCAAGATGGGAAGATTGCTTGAGGCCAGGAGTTCGAGACCAGCCTGGTCCACATAGCAAGACCCCATCTTGTATAAAGAAAAAAAAGAAGAAGAAGAAAAAAAAACTTGACCTGCTAACACAAAAGAAGTTAGAAAGACCTTCCCTGCTGCTGAGAAGCTTATATTATTGGGCAGATAAAACAACATGTGGATGACATATAGACTTCCCTAGTTTGTGGTTCTGACTATAAGTGCTAAATTATTTCATAACAAATGTGAACTGGAGAATTGAGGGATGGGTTTATGGTGGAAGTAAGAATTTAAATGGACTTTGAAAAATAGCAAGGACTGGCTGGGCACAGTGGCTCACACCTGTAATCTTAGCATTTTGAGAGGCCAAGGCAGGCGGATCACCTGAGGTCAGGAGTTCTAGATCAGCCTGGTCAACATGGTGAAACCCTGTCTCTACTAAAAATACAAAAATTAGCCAAGTGTGGTGGCGTGTACCTGTAATCCCAGCTACTCGAGAGGCTGAGGCAGAAGAATCACTTGAACCTGGGAGGCAGAGATAATACTGTTCTTAGTGTGCCTTAGAACTATTTCATATATCTCCATTCAAGAATAAAGCTGGTGCTCAATGATTATTTACTGACTGAATTAATCAATACATGTGGCAGACCCAGTTTGGCAGTCCCAGATTAGATATTCCTTCCCTGCTTAGAGTGAGGATCGTTAAAGTTAACTTGAGTCCAAGTCTATTCAACCTCAGGGACCAAGCCTGACATTAGGCAGGAAAGATTTTAAAATGACAAGGAAGCTCAACAGACTTTCTTTCACATTACTGACAATGAAACAAAGATTTCTGTTTCTCTTTTGCCACATCACTTAAAAATGGCCAGACAAGTTTTCACCAGATTTGGTGGTTGTATCTGAGATGCTGTGACTTAAATATGAATTATGAAAATTAATAAGAAATTAATTTCAGGAGAACCTAGAGAACACCCTGAAAAGAGGGCTTGTCATCTTAAACACAGCAACTGAAACTGTGAAACAAAAAGACAACCTTAGGTATCTGCTGATCACACAGACTAAGAAACCATCAACCAAATAACAAATAGTGGTTTCAACCATAAGAAGCAAATCAAGCCACAGGATGGATATTATGAATTGCAGGATTCATTTATTAAATGGTGACAAATCACTTTCCTAAGCAGCTCTGAGGAATCAGATCAGTATAAATAATAATTACAGCTATCACTTGTGGGATTATTATGTGCCAGATACAAGCACTAGCTCATCTAATCCTCATAACCCTGTGAGGAATAAAGTATTGTTATCCCTATGTTAAAGATTAAGAAAGTGGGATACAGAGACATTAAATGACTCTGCAGAGTCACTTGGCTAGAAACTGGTAGGTTCAAATCCAGGTTGTTCAATTTCTGGGTCTAGCCTGACCTTAGGCTTCAGATATGGTAGGAAGACTCCTTGTCTTTTGGGTCTGAGCTGCCTGCAAGGGTACCAGTTCCTCTGGGCCTGGGGCTCTGCCTTGAGCCTCCTCTGTAACATCTCATCCCATCCAAGGAAATTAGAATCCCACCTACAACGCCCTCAACCACCTGTTTTGCTAACAGGCTTCCCTGCACCCTATCATAAATGTACAGTTTTGCTGTAAAAACTTAACTGTCCCAAGGCGGGCGGATCACCTGAGGTCAGGAGTTTGAGACCAGCCTGACCAACGTGATGAAACCCCATCTCTACTAAAATACAAAAATTAGCTGAGTGTGGTGACGGGTGCCTGTAATTTCAGCTACTTGGGAGGCTGAGGCAGGAGAATTGCTTGAACCCAGGAGACAGAGGTTGCAGTGAGACAAGATCACACCATTGCACTCCAGCCTGGGCAACAAGAGCGAAGCTCCACCTCAAAAAAAAAAAAAAAAAAACTTAACTGTCGGCAATTTGCCTGCACTCACTAATTGTTCGAAATAAGTTGGCATAAGCTAAAAAAAAAATTCAGACAAATCTAGTTAAAGAATCACAACTAGATTATTTATCCCAGTGAGATAAAGAATTGTACTTTAGCCAGGCATGGTGGCTCACGTCTGTAATCCCAGCACTTTGGGAGGCTGAGGCAGGTGGGTCACAAGGTCAGGAGACAGAGACAATCCTGGCTAACATGGTGAAACCCCGTCTCTACTAAAAATACAAAAAATTAGCCGGGCATGATGGCGGGCACCTGTAGTCCCAGCTACTTGGGAGGCTGAGGCAGGAGAATGACGTGAACCTGGGAGGCAGAGCTTGCAGTGAGCTGAGATCGCACCACTGCACTCCAGCCTGGGCGACAGAGCGAGACTCTGTCCAAAAAAAATACACAAAATAAAAAAAACAACTGTACTTTAGGCAGAGTCAATTCATTCTGTCCCACCTCTTTCTTTTTCTTTCTTTCTTTTTTTTTTTGGAGACGGAGTTTCACTCTTTTTTGCCCAGGCTGGAGTGCAATGGTGCAATCTTGGCTTACCGCAACCTCTGCCTCCCAGGTTCAAGCGATTCTCCTGCCTCAGCCTCCCGAGTAGCTCAGATTACAAGCACGGGCTACCACACTAGGCTAATTTTGTATTTTTAGTAGAGATGAGGTTTCCCCATGTTGGTCAGGCTGGTCCCGAACTCCTGACCTTAGGTGATCTGCCCACCTTGGCATCCCAAATTACTGGGATTACAGGCATGAGCCACCACGCCCGGCCTGTCCCACCTCTTTCTAATAAACGGAGCAGAAATAATGAAAAGCAGTATCTGGGAAAAACAACATCTGATAAAAACCAGAGAGACAAACACCCTCAGCCATCTTAAAGTGGAACATAAATCTCTGAATTTGGTAGTATAAAGTTATTGAACTCTTCAAGTGACAAAGACATTACAACGTGACCCTCTTTTAGGAATACTTCTTGCAGCCAATGTCAGCTCAGCATAAAATTTCAAACCAGTTATGACAATGGATGCACTTACCTTGCTAAAAGAAAATATAAAGAACTGAGAGGCAGCAGATATCATTTATATAGGCCCTGACAAGTTCACAGTAGCAATGGCCACTGGGGTTCCAGTAAATGTTTAATTAACAATTGGCTCTCTGGAGGAAAAGGCCATGATTTGTAGGTTTGCTGGTTGCCGTGGTGTAAATACTCCCTCAATGGCAGATTTCAAGCTACCAAGGTGACTAATAAACACAACACTGGGCAGAGATATACATAGTTGACTCTCAGGAGCTGGTGTGAGCAGGTTCCTGCCCACTGCTGGCAATTGCTAATACTTATTGGTTATATACTGTGTGCTGGCTATCTAAGTGTTTCATAGTCACCCTCTTTGAATCCTTGTAACAGGCCAATGGGGCAGGTACTATTTTATTCCTATTTTATAGATCAGAGGAAACAAGGTGTTGAAGAGGTTAATTAATTAACTACTCAAAGGCCACACAGCTTGTAAGTGTTAAGAGCTGGCATTTGAATCCTAGCAGTCTGGTTCAATGGGCCATGCTCTCAGCCCTTCTTCAATACTGCCAATTTCATAGGTGGTTAAAGAAGACATTAGGATTATCCAACATCCATCTTAAAGATGATGTGTTACTAAAGATTGCTACTAAAGATTAGGCTCTGGGCTAGGTGCCGTAGCTCACATCTATAATCCTAGCACCTTAGGAGGCTGAAGTGGGTGGACTGCTTGAGCCCAGAAGTTCAATACATACCTGGACAACGTGGTGAAACCCCATCTCTACAAAAAATATAAAAAATGAGCTGAGCATGGTGGTGTGCACCTATAGTCCCAGCTACTTTGGAGACAGAGTCAGAAGTTGAGCCTGGGAGGTCGAGGCTGCAGTGAACTGTGATTGCAACCACAGCACTCCAGCTGGGGTGACAAAATGAGACCCTGTCTCAAAAAAATTTTTTTAAAAAGCAGGCAATGGGGTAAAGAGGAATGGCCCACATCAGCCAAGGAAGGGTGTTTGTCCTCCTCTCTCACAATAAATTTCACCTCATCTTTCAAGGCCCATATCAGTTTTTTTTGTTTTGTTTTGTTTTTTTAATAGGGTCTCACTCTGTTGCCCAGGCTGGAGTATAGTGGCACAATTACAACTCACTGCAGCCTTGACCTCCCAGGTTCAAGTGATTCTCCCACCTCAGCCTCCTGAGTAGCTGGGACTACAGGTGTGTGCCACCACACTGGGCTAATTTTTTGTATTTTTTGTGGAGATGGGGTTTCGCTACATTGCCCAGGTTGGTCTCGAATTCCTGGGCTCAAGTAATCCTCCTGCCTGGGCCTCCCAAAGCACTGGAATTACAGGCATGAGCCAGGTGCCTGGCCCAGATATTCCTTCTTTAGTAGCACTTTCCCCAACTCCCCAGAGTTGTTACTCCCCAAATACCTTTTCTTAAAAAAATTATTTTTTTCCATTAGAAAAAAAATCCATGGTCTGCTGGGCACAGTGGCTCATGCCTGTAATCACAGCACTTCGGGAGGCCGAGGTGGGCGGATCACAAGGTCAGGAGATCAAGACCATCCTGGCTAACATGGTGAAACCCCGTTTCTACTAGAACTACAAAAAATTAGCCGGGCGTGGTGGCGGGCACCTGTAGTCCCAGCTACTCAGGAGGCTGAGGCAGGAGAATGGCCTGAACCCGGAAGGCAGAGGTTGCAGTGAGCTGAGACTGTACCACTGCACTCCAGCCTGGGTGACAGAGAGAGACTCCATCTCAAAAAAAAAAAAAAAAAAAAAAAAAAAACGAAAAGAAATACATGCTCAAAGAATATGGAAAAAAACCAAATAGAATGGAAAGAAATATCTTGCAGTCTCACCTGCCACTCATAGCACTGATATGTATTTGTACTATTGACCTCAGTTCCTTATACAATGATTCTCTACTCATGGGTGAGCATCTCCTGGGAAGATTATCAGTGTTACCCATATTTGTATCTACCTTTCACCCCATTCCCACCCGATCTCCATCCCAGCACAACACTCAACTCATAGCTGCCCCCCAATTAACCTAGATGCTTTATTATAGTATCTTCTAATTCATAAAAGGAAACACTGAGCTTTTCATGTCCATCTTCAAAGCTGTCCTAAACTTAACTAAAGTTGGTTTTCTTCATTTGTCTTGAACACATATTACTAGATGCTGACCCTGCGTGGGGCAGACCAGGGCTGCTCCAGCAGGTACCTGTTCTTACCTGCATCCCTCTCATCTTCTGGAACCGTGCTATGGTGTCGCTGATGGTGTAGACACGCACATGGCCCATGTGCAGCTTACCAGAAGGATAAGGGAACATGGAAAGCACGTAATATTTTGGCTTTGATTTCTAGGAAAGAACGACAATGAGTATTTATTAAGCATTTTCTGGGAACTCCACATGTATACATAATATTTTGGCATTTTACGCAAAGTAATAATTTAACATTTTAAAAGTTTCCTTTTAAAAAGACTGTTCCCAGAATGTAAATCAATTAAAATGTCAAAAAGCAAAATTCAAAGCCCTGGTTCAAGTTAACAAATGTCCAAAATAATGCCAAACAACCTCTAAGTGTTAATTACCCATACATCTTATTTTTTTTCTCTTTTAAGAACTTATTTTTCTAAAAGGAATGAATTAACAGTATTTGCAGTGACCTGGGTGAGATTAGAGACTACTATTCTAAGTGAAGTAACTGAGGAATGCAAAACCAAACATCTTATGTTCTCACTGATATGTGTGAGCTAAGCTATGAGGACGCAAAGGCATAAGAATGATACAATGGACTTTGTGGACTTGGGGGGAATGGTGGAAGGGGGCGAGGGATAAAAGACTACAAATAGGGTATAGCCTATACTGCTCGGGTGATGGGTGCACCAAAATCTCACAAATCACCACTAAAGAACTTACTCATGTAACCAAATACCACCTGTACCCCAATAACCTATGGGGGAAAAAAAAAAAGAAAGAAAAGCGGTCCCAATGCAAACCCCAAGAGAGGGTTCTTGGATCTCACACACGAAAGAATTCAGTGCAAGTCTGTAGGGGAAAGTGAAAGCAAGATTATTAGGAAAGTAAAGGAATAAAAGAATGGCTACTCCATTAAAAGCAAAACAAAACAACACTTCTCTTTTAAGACAGCTTCCATCTAGGTCCTTAAAGAACTGTCTGTTTTTCCGAAGGAAGCTCTAACACATACATATATCCATATATTTCAAAGAAGCAATAGTTGAATCACATAGATGTAACATCTCTAAAAATGGAGTCTCTTCCTAAATTCTCTATAGCTGCATTCTGACGTAGGTTTAGCAGTAACAACAGGATCCTAAGGTACCAATTTGGGTCCTGAGTTTCCCCATTGTATTGACAGCCTATCTTTCAACAAAAATGTTGAAATGGGAAGGTAATGAGAAGATCTTTTTAACAAAGGAGAAGGTTGTTGTTCTCCAGGGATGATAAATAAGCAGCCTCAGACCAGGGTTATGTAACTCTCCAGCTTCCAAAGAAGCAGCTTCATCATGAGAAACATAGAAAACTGTACATGTATCTGAACAGAAGGAACACAGGCCAGTGAGTCCTTATTAGATCACTGACTTCTGGCGTCTTAATTCTTCCCCTGGTAAAATGATGAGTGTTGTCATGAGTGTGCACATGAATGGGTAAGGTGAACAAAGATGGTAGTCCTTGAATGGACTCCTACTGGGGGGACCTACTGTTCAAGGGTAAGGACTGTGCTTTAGTCACCTCCTTCTCCACACCTGCCCCCAGTGCCAGCAGGAGTTTCATAAAATGTTGGATAAATGTTCGTTGGCCTTCGTGCTCCAAAAGCCTAATAACTGGCCCCTATGGAGCACCTTTTATCCAGCAAACTTCACAAATCCTACCCAAGTAATAGGAGGGTTCCCCACAACCAAGTTTAAATCATCTCATGACGGGGTCAGGGGTGGAGGGGCTGGGGAGAAAGGAAGAGCAACAGGTAACTGGGTGACTGATTCTGTTTTGTCACTGAGGGTCAGAACTTCTGCTTTTGTTTTATTTATTCCTGCCTTCTGTTTTTTTCTTCCTGGCCTTATTCCCTTCCTAGAACTTTACTCAAGTTCTTTAACAGTTTGCTTCCCCCAAAGTAATGCAAACAAACACAAAACAGAATATTCATAACCCTTCTTTTGTGTACATATGTGGGAGGGGGTTTTTAAATATTGTTTGCTGAGTGTTCGCATGACTAATAATGCACATAAACCAAATATAATCAGTAGAGCAGAAGAAACCAGAAATCAGATTCTTGCCAAGGAGTTCTTAAACTTCCTTCAGCAAAGAAGTTAAACAAACCTTTAACGGAACCATTAGCAAGTGGCAAAAAAAAAAAAACCCACAAAAACTAGAATAGAACTTTTCTTTGTGCTGCCCATCCTCTAGAAATTACCAAGGAGTGTTAAGCTGCCTGAAGGAAGAGATGGGAAAAAAAGAACAATTAAGAAATCTGGATCACATACAAATTAGAAAATCATCTGGAACTGCTGAAATGACAACTACAATGGATTTATACAAACAGGATGGAAAGCAACACATTGGTCACACACTTTAATTAGGAACTGCAGATTTATAACTCTTAGGAAAATCACAGAAATGTGAGAGAGGACCTGAGATTCAGGGGTTGGTGGGAACTCAGGAACTTAATAATTGTCCTTAAGAAAGTGAGTGGCAAATAACCCTCTCAGCTTATGAGCAAGTCCCTCCAAGGAGGTACAAGACCCTATTTTTTTACTTAGTGCAGAATCAGAAGAAAACTATCCACTCAATTCATGCCTTACTCCTTACAATGAATTAGGCCTATGGCTTATTCTTCAGAAATTTTTAGGAATATGGGAAAATAGCTGTTAAGAGTTCTTCGGGAGCTTAGAAAAACAGTAAAATCCTTGATCTAAGCTGTTTCTAGTTTTTCATTTGAAATTTTTTATATAAAATTATTTTTATTATACTGTTTGTTATATATTTAATTTAACAATCCTGCCCCAAATATTTTCCACCTGTAATTTCTTCACTAACATCTCTTTTTTTACATTTGTTCAATAAAGATTAAATTAATAGCAAAATCAAATGAATAATTATATACTAGCTAAGCCAAAATCCAAATCTGAGTTCATAAAAGATACATAGAAAAGTATTGTTTTCTAAAGTCTTTAATATGCATGAAGATTTTTGTTTATTGCAGAAAAGGTATTCAGCTTATTGCCTGTCTCTGCCTTTTGCTTTTCTGCATGAATTAAGTCATTTTCCTCTGTGACAATGAAATGAGTTCTATCATCTGGGGGTGGAAAAGAGAGAAGGAATGATGGGAGTTTCTGTTATAATTAAGCAAGAACCTGATTGAAAGGGAAATTTTCATAATTATATAAAAGTGTAAGAATTTAAGCCTTTAAAAGAGATTAAGATTTTAAGTGATGGGGAAAGGATGGCTTTTATAAGTGGGTCCTATTATTTTTGTCAAGTTCTGACTTTAGAAGAAAAATGACTTCTGCCTCTTTATAGATCACGCTCTGAAGCTGTGGCTGAGCCTAGAGAAGGACAGAGTAAAAGGAGCACCTCAATAGAAGTCCGGAGCCCTAGCTCTGGTCCTAGCTTTGTCACTAGCCGTGATGTCTTGGGCAAATTCCTTTGCCTTTTGGGATTAGTTTGCTATCTATAAATCAAAGGTGAGACAAAAGAAGGTTTCTGGGTAAAAAAGCATGAGCTCAGGAATCAAACACACATTTGATTTTGAATCCTGGCTCTGCCATGTCTTGGCAAATTGCCTAAACCTCTTTCTGAGCCTCAGTTTTCTTACTCCAAAAATGAGGATAATAATATCTACCCGCTGGGTTGTTTCAGGATTAAATGAGATAAACAACTGAAAGACAGTGCCTGGCACATGGTTAAATGCTCATTAAATGGAAATTATTTTTTAAATAATAATTATGTTGATGACAAGACATTCCATTTTGAAAAACTTATTTGAGTGGATTTCAAGTGAATCTAATACCAGAGTGAGATCAATTATAAATGCTTCAAAATCCACGAGCATTCCGTCACAGTCTCAATTCCTGATAGACACAACGCGTTCTGATCTTCATGTATCTTTTATTTATGTACCACTTCCGTTTGTAAAATGCGTTCAGTCACACATTTTCTCATTTGATTTTCAAAACAATTCTGTGAGATAAACAATGTAAGGAGCCCCAGAATCCAAAACGTTAAATGATGTGGCCTGGATCACGCAGGTTTCCTGGGGCAGAGCCAGCATTGCAGCCCAGGCTCTGGCTCACTCACTGAGTGCTCGCTCTGCTTTGCCATTCCTTGATTCAAACCCTGATAGGGGGCTGCCAGGGGATCACACACAATGCCCCTTATGCTATCTCCCCAATTACTAAAACAATTTCTTTTGATTCATTTAACATTTTTAAAAACTGTATGCTTAAGGATGAGATGTCACAAAATCAATAAGCTACAACGTCGAAACGTTTGGAAGTCAATAAATGATCATCTAAACCAAAAGGGGGAAAAAAAGCTAATTTTACTGTCCTCACTCAGAATTAAACTGCTCCTTAAGAGTTTGTTTTCAGAATCTATTAAGTTACATTAGTCTGATGATGTTGACACAAGGGCTTTTCACTTCTTAATGAGGTAAAAGTCAAACTTTCATTGTAAAATTATGCATTACATTCAAACTTTCCCTTTTTTTCATTTCATTTTACTTGTTATACACTACATCTTTCTCAATAGCAATTTTTCTTTCTAACCATCTTTCAGTTTAACACAAATAGCTCCCCTCCCCTCACTCATTTTTCATAACCACCAATCTTATAGAAAGAATGAATGTGATGACACAATCAGGAGATGGGGAAAAGGCAAATTTAGAGAGGTGTGGTCTTGTGCAGCTGTATTTATTCAGCTGCTTGCCTTGGGCCTAATCTCTTTATTAAACATAGAAGTTTAAGTTATTTGATTATAACTACTACAAAGAGATGATCAGAATTTAAGAGTAAAACTCCAATCAGATTCAAACATTTCATGTAACAAATCACATCTCCCACCTGTCATTTTGACCAATATCAAGAGGTAAGGGTTAACACGTTCCAGACTGATTCCCAGCAGGCTGGCCTCCCAGAAAAGGAACAGAGAGCACTCCATGGAAACTGGCTGCAGCCAAGTATTATACTTCCACCATTAATTCAGGTAGAGTGCCGAGCTGGTGCACCTGGTGCAGAAGCCAAGGGTCCACTAACACGTGTAGCTGCTACCTCAAGGTTAGACCCTACCCCAGATCACAACAGTGGAAGGGCTGATATCCCCCAAACTATGATGCTGAGGCCGCAGAACAGAGTTGGAGGCTAAGGTCATGCCAGGGAAGGGGCAGTTAGTTCTCAGAACCTGCAGCCAGCGAGGAGCCCGGGTGCCTCTCCTGGAGTCTCAGATATGACCTTGCCAGAAATCTGTGTGCTGCCCCACCATGCAATGGACCACAAAGGACCCATCATCTGGTAGAGCTCCTATTTTGATTAGCTTCCCCTAGTAAATGTTGCTCTAGAACATCTGGTTTGCTGCTGTCTGCCATATACCTTGTGCACAATATTACTATGTGTGTATCCACCACACTGGAAACTCTTGTAAGCACTATCCTTGTATCACCTCATTTATGCTTCCCAATCCATTTACCCCTCCCAATAGTGCAGGTGGGCACTATTATGACCACTCTCCATTTCAGATAAGAGAATTGAAGCACAGAGAAATTCAACAATTTGGTTCAAGGTCACATATTTAGTATCTTATTTGAACCAGGTAGTCTAACCCCAGGGTCCAAACCTTCAGCCCCTCTTCTCTACCCTCTTAGAATCTCTCAGAATACTCACATCAGCCTCTGAAATTTTGGAGGCCTGTTCTTTTATTCGCTGATGCCACCATTTCTCAACATCCTTTCTTGTCTGCAATGTATACTCTTTTGTCCACTTTCCCGTGGCACTGTAGATACTTCTGGTACATCTGGGAATTACTCTTCTTTCCCACTTGATGACATCTGGCCCACCATTTAGCTGTATTTTCAGAAGAGAGGCATAAAAACCCAATCTCTGCCAAACAGAAGCCATTCTTCAGAAGGTGAGAAGGCCCTGAAAAAGAGGGCAGAAAGCACACTATAAGCTGCCTCAAACCCTCCCCAGAGCTTATCTTTCCATTTGTCACAGTCCAGTGTTATGGCCCTGTGCATTCCCCTTACTCTTTTAATGATTTCTTTCCCTGAAAAGAATACTTTAGCAATTCAATTAAGCTAAACACAAACTTTTTAATAGAAAATATAAAGGGTCAGTGACCCCTAACATCAAAAATGTAAAAATCCTGTAGGAAAAAATGGAGACCATCAACTGGCCAGCTCCTGCACAACCTTACCAGTTGCATGGAAGGCATGGAGTGCCCTCCCTCCCCTTCCCGTGGGCCAGCCCAGGGACTCTCCAGCAGGCTTCACTTCCTATGTCTTCGAGCCTCAGAAGAGCTCAAGCACATGTTGGGTTGGCCTTAGGCTCAAATAGCAGAAGGGGTCTAAATAGAGGCCTCCCAGGAGGGCCAGAAACTCTGAACTACTATTTGCAATTTGTATACATATTATGAGTTAAATATACCCTGTAGGCTGAACCTGAAAACAACCACTATTTAGGAGACTGATAATTCATTTAGTTTCTCCTTCATTTACCAAATATTTATTTATTTATTGACTTACTTTTTAGAGACAGGGTCCTGCTCTTTCACTCAGGCTGGAGTGCAGTGACACAATCATACCTCAGTGTAACCTCTGACTCCTGGGCTCAAGTGATCTACCTGCCTTAGCCTACCAAAGTGCTGGGATTAAAGGCATGAGCCACCATCAAATATTTATTGAGTACCACTAGGCCCACACATTGTTCTAAGCACTGGGGATACAGCAGTAAACAAAAACAGAGTCCCTTCTTTCTTTTTTTTTTTTTCTTTTTTGAGACAGAGTCTCGCTCTATTGTCCAGGCTGGAGTGCAATGGCATGATCTTGGCTCACTGCAACCTCCGCCTCCTGGGTTCAAGTAATTTTCCTGCCTCAGCCTCCTGAGTAGCTGAGATTATAGGCACGCACAACCATGCCCAGCTAATTTTTGTATTTTTAGGGAGATGGGGTTTCACCATGTTAGCCAGGTTGGTCTCAAACTCCTGACCTCATGATCTGCCCACCTTGGCCTCCCAAAGTGCTTACATGAGCCACCCGCACCTGACCCAGAGTCCCTTCTTTCATGGCACTTACATACTAGTAGGGAAGCAGATAAGAAACAAACAGTAAGGGAGGCAGATAAGAAACAAAAATATATAATGTGTAGTCATGGTGAGTGCTATTTTTTGGAATTCAACTCATAGGTTGGGGCCTACCAGGATATCCAGTTGTGACTGAAAGTTCAATTTTAATGTTCCATTGGCTTCTAACACAAGTAAATTCTAGAAATGACCTCACTGAAGAAGTTGCATGTTTTATTGCTATTTAAAGGGTTGAGGTGAGATTTCATCAAATATTTCACAAATATTTAAGATATAAATGTTAGACTAAATAGCCTAAACTTTCTCCTTCTTGCATAATAGCATTCAAGAAGTGCTACAGTGAAAAAACAGATGAAAACAGATCTTTTCAAAACAAGACAGAAATAAAGAAACCTGGCACTCTAAGCTGATGTTCTTTGATTCTCTCAAAATTATTTCAACTTCTATTAGGATTTGGCCTGTTTCACAAAGGTACTGGAACACAAATGTTGCCAGTAAGGTCGATATGGGCTTATAACAGTGAGTGTAATGCTCACATAAGATAGCAACATAATGTGGGCATCTTACAAGTTGGTCTGCCAAAGTCACTGACATTCTCACTGCATTAAACACCTCTTGTTTCTTTAGGGGTAGAATAAAGTATAGACTTTAAAACAAAATCTCCCTTAGGCCGGGGGCAGTGGTTCACATCTGTAATCCCAGCATTCCGGGAGGCTGAGGCAAGTGGATCACCTGAGGTCAGGAGTTTGAGACCAACCTGGCCAACATGGCAAAATCCCTTCTCTACTAAAAATACAAAAATTAGCTGGGCATGGTGATGTGCACCTGTAATCCTAGCTACTTGGGTGGCTGAGGCGGAGGAATAACTTGAACCTGGGAGGCAAAGGTTGCAGTGAGCCGAGATCGCACCACCGCACTCTAGAGCCTGGGTGACAATGTGAGACTCCATCTCAAAAAAAAAAGAAAAAAGAAAAAAAGAAAAGAAAACTCTCTATTAGTTGGGCTTGGCTATTTTAAAGTACACAGATCTGATTACAGGTATTTGATCTATATGAAATTGGTTAAATGTTAGCAATTCCATATGACCGACCTAATATACATACATTTTTACACTTAAGGCAACTGCATATATTTTTAGGGCTTAGGTTTCTATAATTAGAACTCCCTAATTATATAGAAGTCACAGATTTTATGGTTCTCTTGCCAAGTCAATACTTTCATACCTTTGCAAGCCAAAGAACGCCATTCAGCAGAAGACACATAGATGGGTGCTTGCCATTTCTCTCCTAGACAGCATCCCCTAAGAACACATAAGGAGTGTTCTGGGCTATCCTCTCAAACAGAAACCAAGGGGCACAACAAAATTATAAAATACAGTGACTTAAACTGCTCTGTCTACACAACAAGAATAAGCTTTCTAAAAATGTTTACATAATACCTGGCTCACTAATGACCTCTGCTTTGCTTAAATAAACCAGTGAACTAGAGAATCCTGAAACAGATCTGGGTATTTAAACGCATTTAAAGTTCATTTTTTTAAAAAAGCAGGAGCAGATTAGATAGTAATAGATTATTCGACAAAGAGGAGAAAAACTTAAAATTAGAGCTCCACCTCAAATCATAAACTGGAGTAAATCCCAGACAGATTAAATGTTTTTTATCTGTAGGTCTCGATCTGAAAAGCAGAAATAAGAAAAAATAAAATAAAATAAATAAGAATTTTTTTTAAGTACCATAAAACAAAATAAAAATACAGATGAGTTTGTTTGTTTGTTTTTAGTCAAAGTCTCACACTGTCACAATGAGGTCGTGCAATGGTGTGATCTTGGCTCACGGCAACCTCCGCCTCCCGGGTTTAAGCGATTCTCCTGCCTCAGCCTCTCAAGTAGCTGGGATTACAGGTACACGCCACCATGCCCGGCTAAGTTTTTGTATTTTTAGTAGAGACGGCGTTTCACTATGTTGGCCAGGCTGGTCTCAAACTCCTGACCTCGTGATCACTCTGCCTCAGCCTCCCAAAGTGCTGGGATTACAGGCGTGAGCCACCGCACCTGGACCACAGATGAGTATTTAATAGATCTTAAGAGGATGCAGGATGTTCTGTCCTGAGTATAAAAACAACAAAATGTATAAAACAATGTATAAAAACAATGAAACAATGAAAAAATTCACAAAGGAAAATATTAATAAATCTGATGCTAAAAATGTAAAATATCTGTATATCAAAACCATTAAGAACAGAATTGGAAAGCAAACAATTAGCTATGAGAAAATGTTCACCAAAACTGCAAAAACAAAAGGTTATTCTACTCCTTAGTTCATGTGTGAGAAAAGAAACACTAAAAATCAAATTTTAAAAATGGGCAAAGGAAAATAACAAAGATGACATATAAATGGTTAATAAAGAGGACATACAAATGGTTAATCTGAAAAAGATAAATTTTACAACTAATCAAATAAATGCAAATTAAAACAATGAAAGTTCAGTTACCAGATTGGCAAATGAAAAAGAAATATGCATTTTTTAAATAACTGCTGGTAGGAACATAAATTGATTCCACCTTTTTGGGGGAGTAATCTGATAACCTGTGTTAAGACTTTTTAAGAATAGTTCACATCTTTTGTGGTTAGGAGTCCCCAAGACCCCACTCAAATTCTAATCCCATAAGAGGACTCACAAGAATCAACATATAGTCACTATTCATGGCTGTGATTCATCACTGAACTTCCTAGGGTTCAGCCCTATTCCTTTCCCTTACTTCCCAGGCCTTGTTCTTGGCCACTCCAAGTACCCCTCCACCAAAGCCCTGATGGACTGCCTCTTATTGGCAGTGAGGAGCAGCCATTTTATTAAACGGCTGTGAGGATATGACGATGTGAAAGGTGTGGCTCATGTCTTATTATGATCAACTTGGCCCTTTTCTTCCTTAGCTCTGGCTCCTCCAGTTCCGTCCCTAGATGCTTAGAATCTTGTCTCTTCTTCCACATCCTTCCAAAGAATCAATTCCCACTACTCCACCCCTCTTTAGAATCAACCCTGACCTCAATCTCAGTTGGAGCTTAAGGTTAAGGTTTTTGAGAATAGGAAGCGCCTGAGAATTGGACCAAAAATGAGATCATATATGGACAGAGAAGCCTAGAAGAGTAGGAGGCAGAAAAAGAAACAGAACACAGGGGAGAAGCACACAAGGGCATCTGTGCACAACACTCAAAAGAAAGTGCAAGAATGCACCTGGGAAAATTCATCTTAAAGAAACCAAGTTTTGTGAAAACAAGTAAGTATCTTGGATTTTGCAGCTACTAATTACCTGTGACCTCAGGCAGATTTCTTGTCTGGAACCTCATCTTTCTGAGGACCTCGGAGCCCTAACATGTGAAAACGACCTGTGGGCCCCAGGGAGGCAAGGGATGACCTTCAACTGGGTCTAAACCCCTAGTCCGGGGAGCAAAGATCTAAGGATGAACTGAGATAGGGGAGCAGTGGAGAGGGGAGCTTGAGTACAAAACTACGTGTATATGTGCATTTTTCTGGGAAAGAGTCCAGAGCTATCAATGGGGTCGGTGGCTCAAAGATCCTAAAGACCTGCATCTCAGATATTCTCAGTGTGGAAACTGCAACGTTCCAGGACCACCTAACTCAGCCCGCACCTTCCCTTCCTGCCCTCAGCAAGTCAGACTCTCCCGAGCCGGAGGAAGAAGAGACCGGGTCTCGTCTCTCATCTCGCTGCGCCCGATCCAGGGGTTTACCTGCTCACAGGCTCTGGCCTGCGGCTCCTCTACTCCTCGTTTTCCACCTTTAGGCGAGCACTGCCCTGCCACGCATCATGGGCGCCGCCATGTTGTCAAAACAACAACTTTATAGATAGCGTCCGCGGTCGACACAGACAAAAGGGGGCGGGACCGGGGAAGGAGAGAGAGCAACCCAGTCCTCGACTCCCAGCAGCCCGCCGGGTCGGGCGGGGCGTCTGCGCGTCGGCCCTGGGCTCCGCCCCGCCGGCCTCTGGCACGCCCTTCAGCCGCTCTGGCGTCGGCAAAGCTCTAGACGTGTGGGGCTCAAATTATAATTATAGCAGACGGATGAAAGCCGTTGATTTAGTAGCCTCAGAGTAAATTAGGCGGCAGCTGGTGAAAAGAGCCCTAGGATGTAGCCCAGACCTCAGGGTTCGAATCCCAGCGTAGCAACTACTGCCTCCTGGGCTTGGGCAGGTCTTGACCTCTTGATTCCTAATTGACCGCTTGATTAGTGAGGCACCTACTTCCACCATATTGCGTAATCCTCTAGCCCTGGGGCGGGGGGTGGAATTACCTGGTCAAGAATAGGTTTGGGGTAAGGTACTTTTCTCACCTGGCAAGTGTGCTGGGAGTCAGGAAAGCATGATGCCTTCCCTTTCCTAGAGGAGTTTGTATATCCCATGCCCGCACTGTAGCACACCCGGCAAGTGTTTCATGCTTGTAATAAATCAACAAATCAATGATTTGCAAAGAACCAGTGGTGTTAGAGCATAATTTTCAAAAAGGTAAAACCGGTTTAAAGGAGAACTTGAAGAACTCATATATGTGGGGAGTCAAGAATACTGAAATGAATTTGCTAATTGTGCAAAATTGGTTAATATCCTATAGGACGGGAAAAAGTAATGTTTGGGAGCCATTTCTTTCTTACAGGCTTGAAATCGTATCTCTACCAAACAAAATTCATCACATGATTACAGTAGTCCCTCCTATTCACATGAGACATGTTTCAAGACCTTCAGGGGACGCCTGAAACTGGGGCAGTACTGAACTCTATGTATACTGTTTTTCTTCCGTATGCATACATACCTATGATAAGGTTTAAATTGTAAATTAGACAACAGTAAAATATTAACAAAAATATCCAATAATAGAACAATTGTAACAATATGCGGTAATAAAAGTTATATGACTGTGGTCTCTCTCAAAATAGCTTATTGTACTGTCCTCACCCTTCTTATTGTGATCTGTCAGTCTGATAACCAAGATGGCTACTAAGTTGGGTAGCTATATAGCGTGTATATGCTGGACAAAGGAATCATTCACAATGGTTCACATCCCAGGCAGGATGTAGCAAGATTTCATCACACTACTCAGAATGGTATGCAACTTAAAACTTATGAATTATTTATTGCTGAAAATTTTCATTTAATAATTTCGGCCCTTGGTTGACCTCAGGTAACTGAAACCTCAGAAAGTGAAACTGAACATAAGGGGGACTACTGTATCCATATTCTACATTTTTATTTATTTATTTGGGACAGGGTCTCACTCTGTTGCCCAGGCTGGAGTGCAGTGGCACGATCTCAGGTCACTGCAACCTCCACCTCCCAGGTTCAAGCAATTCTCCTGCCTCAGCCTCCTAAATAGCTGGGACTACAAGCGCACACCACCATGCCTGGCTAATTTTTGCATTTTTAGTAGAGAAGGAGTTTCGCCATGTTGGCCAGGCTGCTCTTGAACTCCTGACTTCAAGTGATCCACCATGGCCTCCCAAAGTGCTGGGATTACAGGCATGAGCCACTGTGCCCGGTCTCATATTCCATAATTTAGCTTCTATTCTTACAGAGATGAACAATAGCTAGTTAACAGAAAGGCAAGCAAAGGTTTGCGCTCCTATAGCATCAGATAATCCCCCAATACTCCACTCAAGGGACATACAATATTCTCTTTTGCCCATTTCCATGTCTCTAACAAGGTTTCCTAATAGTTTAACATCCAAATACCTTGTTATTGCCTCACCTGGGAATTTGCTGGAAATGAGAAACTCAGTCTCTGCCCCAGACCTTCTGAATCAGACTCTGAATTTTAACAAGACCCCTAACTGATCCTAGACACATTCAGTTTGAAGACTCACTGTCCTAGAATGTGAGAGCTAGAAAAGATCTAGCTCCTTTCTAGTCCAATCTCCTCATTTTACAGATAAATCAACTGAGGCCCAAAAGAGCTATCTTGCTCAGGTCATAAGATTTGTTATTCAAAACTGGATCTCCATCCTGGCAGAATAGTGCGCTTCTCAAGTTGCAGAACGGAAGATCATAAAGAGATTAGAACTTCTAGTCCAATCCTCTTACTTCAAAGACAAGGACACTGAGGTCCAGAGGTTGGACATAGCTCGCCTAAGGTCACATATGTAGTTGGTGACAGAGCCAGGGTTCCAACCCAGGTCCCACTCTGAACACCAGACGCTTAATTTAAACTGATACCATGGAAACATTGGCTGGCATATTATCCTGCCACACTTGATGCAGTTTAGCTTTCAGGTATGTCACGTGCATCCATATATAACTAGAGTGCCCCTTTCTCTAATTTACCCAAAATACAGCTTCTAACCTTATTTTGGTTGAAAAATCTGTCTTTCCTATTTTGAATTACAGTTAACATTGACATTTCTAGAAGATTATTTCAACTAGAATTTTTCTAAAAGTCACTTACTTTACTGGAAAGTTACTATTTTTAGTTCAAAGAAGACAGTAGCATGAAAATAAATCCTTTTCACTCTTAAAGAGCTTGCTTGAATACATTATTAAATGAAACAGACAAGTTGCTGGGCTGTGTAGAATGTTACCTCTTTTTTTTAATTTTTATTTTTTTTGAGACGGAGTCTCGCTCTGTCCCCCAGGCTGGAGTGCAGTGGCGCGATCTTGGCTCACTGCAAGCTCTGCCTCCTGGGTTCACGCCATTCTCCTGCCTCAGCCTCCTGAGTAGCTGGGACTACAGGCGCCCGCCACCATGCCCCGACTAATTTTTTGTATTTTTAGTAGAGACAGGGTTTCACCGTGGTCTCAATCTCCTGACCTTGTGATCCGCCCGCCTCGGCCTCCCAATGTGCTGGGATTACAGGCGTGAGCCACCATGCCCGGCTTCGTTTTTTTGTTTTTTAAAAAGGGAAAGGAAGTAAAAGAAAGGCATTTGTTAGTATATGCATAGGAAGAAATATAAAAAACTATATCCCAAACTATTTCCTGTGATGATCTCTAGGGACAGTAGGATTTTATGGACCTTTCTATTAACAATGTTTCTGTATTCTTTTTACTTTTTCTATTAGCTGTATGGGGTTGAATAATGCCCCCCAAAGATATCCAGGTTCTACTCCCTGGAACCTGCGAATGTCACCTTATATAGCAAAAGAGATTTGGCACATGTGATTACATTAAGGATCTTGAGATAGGGAGATTATCCTGGATTAGCCAGGTGGCCCTAAATGCAATCACAAGGGTCCTTATAAGAGGGAGGCAGAGAGAAATTTGAGAGAGAAGAGGCAAAATGACCACTAAAACAAGATACTACAATGCTGTTTTAGAAGATGAAGGAAAGGACCATGAGCCAAAGAACGTAAAGAGTGCAGCTCATGCAGTTGAAGATAAAAAAGGCAGGAATACAAATTTTTCTCATGTGATCCAGCAACTCTAGTTCTGGGTAGATATTCAAAAGGTTTGAAAGTGGGGCCTCAAAGAGATATTTGTACACCCATGTTTATAGCAGCATTGTTCACTACAGCAAAAAGGTATAAGTAACAAAAGTGTCCATCCACAGCTAAATGTATAAAAGAAAATGGTATATACATTCAATGGAATGTTATTCAGCCTTTAAGGAAGGAAATTCTGACACACACTATACATAGATGAATCACATGCTCAGTGAAATAAGGTGATCATTGAAGGAAAAATATTGTATGATTCCTCTTATATAAGGTATTTAGAGCAGTCAAATTCTAAGATGGAAAGCAGAACGGCGGTTGCCAGAGGACAGGGTAATGGGGAGGGAATGGGAAGTTATTATTTAAGGGGTACATAGTTCCAGTTTGGGAAGATAAAAAGAGTTCTGGGATGGAAGGTGGGGATGTTGGCACAGCAACGTGAATGTACTTAATGCCACTGAACTGCACATTTAAAAATTGTTAAAATGGTAAATGTCATTATATATATATTTTACCATAATTTAAAAAAACAAAAGAAAATAGGCTGGGTGTGGTGGCTCATTCCTGTAATCCCAGCACTTTGGGAGGCCAAGGCGGGTGGATCACTTGAGGTCAGGAGTTTGACACCAGCCTGGCCAACATGGTGAAACCCTATCTCTACTAAAATACAAAAGTATCCAGGCATAGTGGTGCACACCTGTAATCTCAGCTACTTGGGAGGCTGAGGCAGGAGAATTGCTTGAACCAGAGAGGCAGAGGTTGCAGTGAGCTGGGATCACATCATTGCACTCCAGCGTGGGCAACAAGAGCAAAACTCCATTTCAAAACTAAAAAGAAAATAGATTATCTCCTAGAGCCCCCACATGGAGTGAGTCCCTGCCAACACCTTGATTTCTGCCCAGTGAAACTGATTTGGGATTGTCTTACATCCAGACTTGTAAGAGGATAAATGCGTTTTTTTCTTTTTTTTTTAAAGCCACCAAGTTAGTGGTAATTTGTTATAGCAGCCATAAGAAACTAATACAGATTCTGTATTAGTTGGGGATTCGTTTTCTAGGATGAGTTTGTATTGGTTTTGGAATTTTGTATCCCAAAAAGAGTGTAAAAGTTTCTTCGTTAAATAAAGGAACTGATACCCATCGCTGTTTGCTTAATTTTATGCCTTTCAGAGTGTTGTTTGTTATTAACACTCTAACTTATGGATCTTCAGAAATATTTTTACTTGCCACTGTCCCATTAAAGGAGCTTGGCTCTCCAGAGTCACACCCATAACACTATTTGTCCCCCACGGCCAGGACTCAACTTGAAGGGCAAGTCAGAGTCAAACAATACTAGAGACCATAAACAGTCCCCAAAGAGGAGAGCCTTCTTCACATTTGATAAAAGTTGTAATAGCTGTGATAGTGGGCATCCTTGTCTTATTCCATGAGTTCCTCACTTAAACAGGGTTGCCTCTAATGTTCTACCTTTAAATATGACGCTTGCTTTAAGTTCTTCTTAAATACTCTTTGTAGTATCCCACCTCTAAGATAGCCTCCAGTGAGCTTCACCTGCTGGTATTCTTGCCCTTGTGTAGTTTCTTCCCACATTGTACCACAGTTAGTATGACCAATAAAATACAGCAGTATGTCACTTTCTAGATTAGGTTATAAGAGATATTACATCTTCTATCTAGGTCATTCTCACGGTGTGTGTCTTGCATCACTGATCCTGGGGGTAAGCCATATCATTAGCCTATAGAAAGGGCTATATGCTGAGGAAGTGAAGCCATCTGCCAACAGCCAGGTCCGTGTATAATGGACCCTCCAATCCCGTGTAGTCTTCAAAGACAGCAGCCCCAGATAACAGCTTGACTGAGACCCTTGGAGACCCTGAGGCAGAACCACTCAGCTAAGCCATTCCCAGAAGCTATGTGAGATTATGTTTGTAGTTTTAAGCTGCTATGTTTAGAGGATAATTTGTTTCTCAGAAACAGATAAAAAAAAATAGTCTTTATCACACTGAGGGAGTTTCCTTCTATTACCTAGTCTAGGATCCAGCCTATGGACATTTTGCACTAAATTATTATGTCTCCTTTGTCTCCTGCAAGCTGGGAGAGCCTCTCTCTCTTTTTTGCCTTTCATGACTTGACACTTCTGAAGAGATGTACTAATCAAGTATTTTGTAGAATGTTCCTCTTGCTTTATTCAGGTTTTGTATTTTTTCAACAATACTGTGGAAGTGAAGGCAGTGCCCTTCTTGGGTGCCTTTAAAAGGAATAGAAAATGCATTAATCTGGGTGCAGTGGCTGATGCCTGTAATGCCAACACTTTGGGAGGCCAAGGTGGAAGGATTGGTTGAGCCCAGGAGTTTGAGACCAGCCTAGTCAACATAGCAAGACCTTGTCTTTACAAAAAACTTTTAAAAAAATTAGCCGGGCAGGGTGTTGCATGCCTGTGGTCCCAGCTACTTGGGAGACTGGGGTGGGAGGATAGCTGAAGGCCAGGAGTTTGAGGCTGCAGTGAGCCATGACTGCCCTGCTACACTCCAACCTGGGCTACAGAGTGAGACCCAGGCTCAAAAAAAAAAAAAAAAAAAAGAAAGAAAAAGAAAAAGAAAGAAAGCAAAGAAAAATGAAAAAGAAAATGCATGAATACATTTGTAAGAAGGTGGAGATAATAAAATAAAAGGAGAAACTGATGATGCAGGAAAGGGAAGAAGTAACTGGAGGAGAGAAGTCTGTGAAAAGGTAAGAATCTCTGAAAAAATGCTAAGCTCATTGAGGTGGACTTTAATATTTTATTCTTTGTATTAAGGCACTGAAGTTTTTACAACAGACAGGTATTACTTTTGTAATTAAAAACAATAAATATATTCATCATGATGGGTGAGAGGCAGGACTAGATTGCAGCTCCAACTGGGATGGACAGAGCAGCATGTGGAGGCTTGCATAGTGAATTTTAGCTCCAGAATGACTGCAAGAACAAACCTGGAATCCCGAGAGGACCCACAGACCCTCGGAAGTAAACGGACTGCTCCTTCGGGACATGGGAGACACCCCAAATACTGTGAGTGCCCAAACTGCTGAAGTGGGAAGTGGAGATCCTCTGCTCCCGACCACACACCCCCACTGGAGAAATCGAAGGTCTGGTTTGTGGGAGAAATTTCCGACCTTACCTGGAGCTGAGTCAATTTAGAGAGCCAAGCAAAATAAAGAGGTAGAAGAAACAGCAGGAAAGGCCCTAGGAGCTCACTGGGTCCCCAAGCAGGCCATTCCTGCCTGGCACCACAGGGATCCTTCAGGAGGGTGGCCAGAGGCACCAGGGAAAATGCCACAGGGAGAAGGAAATCTCCAGCTTAACTTTGTAATAATTTAAACTAGGTGAGAAGCCTCCTGGCCAGAACTCAGGGGAGGGTGTGAATCTGGTGTGCAGATGCCACAGGTGGGGGAAAAACCAAAGCCCTTTTCTTTCACAGCTTTGGTTTTTGGAGGTGGATAGCCTGGGGCAAGTTCTCAAGCCCTGCTCACCCACTGCCTGGAAACAGACTCAGGGCTGTTAGCAGGGGCACAGTGAGAGTGACACAGACCCTTCAGATTGCATGGGAGCTGGGTGAGGCCTGTGACTGTCGGCTTTCCCCCACTTCCCTGACAATCTGCGTGACTCAGCAGAGGCAGCCATATTCCTCCTAGGTACACAACTCCACTGACCTGGGAACCTCACTCCCATCCCCCACAGCAGCTGCAGCAAGACCTGCCCAAGGAGACTCTGAGCTCAGACACTCTTAGCCCTGCCCCTAGCTGATGGGCCTTCCCTATCCACCCTGGTAGCTGAAGACAAAAGGCATATAATCTTGGGAGTTCCAGGGCCCACTCCTTTCCATACTACCACAGCTGATGCTCTCCGCAAAGTGCCACCTCCTGGCAGGAGGTCAACCAGCACAAAAATAGAACATTAAACGGCCAAAACTAAGAACCGTCACAGAGTCATTTCACCCCGCTGCCACCTCCACCAGAACAGGTGCTGGTATCCATGGCTGAGAGACCCATAGATGGTTCGCATCACAGGACTCTGTGCAGACAACCCCCAATATCAGTCTGGAGCCAGGTAGATTTGCTGGGTGGCTAGGCCCAGAAGAGAGATAACAATCACTGCATCTTGGCTCATAGGAAGCCACATCCATAGGAGTAGGGGGAGAGTATTACATCAAGGGAACACGTTGTGGGACAAAAGAACCTAAACGACAGCCTTCAGCCCTAGACCTTCCCTCTGACAGAGCCTACCCAAATGAGAAGGAGCGAGAAAACTGGATCTGGTAATATGACAAAACAAGGCTCTTTAACAACCCCCTCCCCCCACAAAAAAAAAAAAAAAAAATCACACTAGCTCACCAGCAATGGATCCAAACCAAGGAGAAATCCCCAATTTACCTGAAAAAGAATCTAGGAGGTTAGTTATTAAGCTAATTGGGGAGGAACCAGAGAAAGACAAAGCCCAATGGAAGGAAATCCAAAAAACAATGCAAGGAGGAAATAGATACCATAAATAAAAAACAATCAAAACTTCAGGAAACATTGGACACACTTGTAGAAATGTAAAATGCTCTGGAAAGTCTCAGCAATAGAATTTAACAAGTAGAAGAAAGAAATTCAGAGCTCTAAGACAAGGTCTTCGAATAAACCCAATCCAACACAGACAAAAAAGAATAAGAAAATATGAACCAAGTCTCCAAGAAGTCTGGGATTGTGTTAAACAACCAAACTTGAGAATAATCAGTGTTCCTGAAGAAGAAGAGAAATCTAAAAGCCTGGAAAACACATTTGTGGAAATAATCAAGGAAAACTTCCCTGGCCTTGCTAGAGACCTAGACATCCAAATACAAGAAGCACAAAGAACACTTGGGAAATTCATCACAAAAAGATCATCGCCTAGGCACATTGTCATCAGGCTATCTAAAGTTAAGACGAAGGAAAGAATCTTAAGAGCTGTGAGATAAAAGCACCAGGTAACCTATAAAGGAAAATCTATCAGATTAACAGAAGATTTCTTAGCGGACACTCTATAAGCTAGAAAGGATAGGGCCCTATCTTCAGTCTCCTCAAACAAAACAATTATCAGCCAAGAATTTTGTATCCAGTGAAACTAAGCATCATGTATAAAGGAAAGATACAACCTTTTTCAGACAAACAAATGCTGAGAGAATTCATCACTACCAAGTCGCTACTACAGGAACTGCTAAAAAGAGCTCTAAATCTTGAAACAAATCCTGGAAACGTATCAAAACAGAACCTCTTTAAAGCATAAATTACACGGGACCTATAAAACAAAAATAGAATTTAAAAAGCAAAAACAAAAGACAAAAAAACCAAGGTACACAGGCCACAGATAGCTCAATGACTGGAATGGTAACTCACATTTCAATACTAACATTGAATGTAAATGGCCTAAATTCTCCACTTAAAAGATACAGACCTGGCCAGGTACAGTGGCTTACGCCTGTAATCCCAGCACTTTGGGAGCCCAAGGCGGGAGGGTCACTTGAAGCCAGGAGTTTGAGACTGGCCTGGCCAACATGTTGAAACTGCATCCCTACTAAAAATACAAAAGTTAGCCAGGCGTGCTGGCATGCACCTGTAATCCTAGCTACTTGGGAGGCTGAGGCAGGATAATTGCTTGAATCTGGAAGGCAGAGGCTGCAGTGACCCGAGACTGTGCCACTACACTCCAACCTGGGTGACAGAGTGAGACTCTGTCTCAAAAAAAAAAAAAAAGAAAGAAAGAAAAAAGAAAAGATACGGAACTGCAGAATGGATAAGAACTCACCAGTAAACTATCTACTGCCTTCAGGAGACTCATCTAACACATAAGGACTCATAAACTTAAAATAAAGGGATGGAAAAAGGCATTTTATGCAAATGGACACCAAAAGTGTACAGGGGTAGCTATTCTCATATCAGGCAAAACAAACTTTAAAGCAACAGCAGTTAAAAGAGACAAAGAGGGACATTATATAATGGTAAAAGGCCATGTCCAACAGGAAAATATCACAATATTAAACATATATGCACCTAACACTGGAGCTCCCAAATTTACAAAACAATTACTAAATAGACCTAAGAAATGAGATAGACAACAACACAATAATAGTGGGGGACTTTAATACTCCACTAACAGCACTAAACAGGTCATCAAGACAGAAAGTCAACAAAGAAACAGTGGATTTAAAGTATACCTTGGAACAAATGGACTTAACATATATATACAGAACATTTCATCCAACAACTTCAGAATATACATTCTATTCAACAGCGCGTGGAACTTTTTCCAAGATAAACCATATGATAGGCCATAAAACGAGCTTCAATAAACTTACAAAAATTGAAATTATATGGAGCACTTTCAGACCACAGTGGAACAAAACTGGAAATCAACTCCAAAAGGAACCTTTAAAACCAGGCAAATACATGGAAAAGAAATAACCTGCTCCTGAATGAGCATTGGGTCAAAAACGAAATCAAGATGGAAATTTAAAAATTCTTCAAACTGAACAACAATAATGACACAACCTATCCAAACCTCTGGGATACAGCAAAGGTGGGCCAAGAGGAAAGTTAATAGCCCTAAACGCCTACATCAAAAAGATTGAAAGACCACACACTGACATTCTAAGGACACACCCCAAGGAACTAGAGAAACAAGAGCAAACCAAACTCGTACCAAGCAGGAGAAAGGAAATAACCAAGACCAGCGCAGAACTAAATGAAATTGAAACAAACAAACAAAACCTCAAAAGATAAATGAAATTAAAAACTGGTTCTTTGAAAAGATAAAGTTGATAGACCACAAGCAAGATTAAGATTAACAAAGAAAAGAAGAGAGAATATCCAAAAAACCTCATTAACAAATGAAACGGGAGATATTACAACAGACACCACTGAAATACAAAAGATCATTTAAGGCTACTGTGAACAACTTTACATACATAAACTAGAAAACCTAGAAGAGATGGATAAATTCCTGAAAACATACAGCCCTCCTAGTTTAAATCAGGAAGAATTAGATAGCCTGAACAGACCAGTAACAAGCAGCGAGATTGAAATGGTAATTTACAATTTTTACAAAAAAAAAAGTCCAGGACCAGATGGATTCACAGCAGAATTCTACCAGACATTTAAAGAAGAATTGGTGCCTATCCTTTTGACACTATTCCACAAGATAGAGAAAAAGGGAACCCTCCCTAATTCATTCTATGAAGCCAGCATCACCCTAATACCAAAACCAGGAAAAGACATAACCGAAAAAGAAAACTAGAGTTCGATATCGTTGATGAACATAGAGGCAAAAATCCTTTCCAAAATACTAGCAAACCAAATCCAACAACATATGAAAAAGATAAACCACCATGATTAAGTGGATTTCATACCAGGGATGCAGAAATGGTTTCACATATGCAAGTCAATAAATATGATACACCACATAAACAGAATTAAAAACAAAAATCACATGATCATCTCAATAGATGCAGAAAAAGCATTCAGCAAAATCCAGCATCCCTTTATGATGAAAATTCTCAGCAAAATCGGCATATGGAGACATGCCTATTACATATAATGTAGTAAAAACCATCTATGCCACAGTCAATGTAATACTGAATGGGGAAAAGTGGAAAGCATTCCCTCTGAGAACTGGAACAAGACAAGGATGCCCACTCTTACCACTCCTCTTCAACATAATACTGGAAGTCCTAGCCAGAGCAATCAGACAAGAGAAAGAAATAAAGGGCATTCAAATTGGTAAAGAGGAAGTCAAATCATCACCGTTTGCTGACCACATGATCATTTACCTCGAAAATCCGAAAGACGGCCGGGCACGGTGGTTCACGCCTGTAATCCCAGTACTTTGGGAGTCTGAGGTGGATGGATCACAAGGTCAGAAGTTCAAGACCAGCCTGGCCAATATGGGGAAATCCTGTCTCTACTAAAAATACAAAAATTAGCCGGGCATGGTGGTGGGCACCTGTAGCCTCAGCTACTCGGGAGGCTGAGGCAGGAGAGAACTGCTTGAACCAGGGAGGCGGAGGTTGCAGTGAGCCAAGATTGCGTCACTGCACTCCAGCCTGGGCAACAGAGCGAGACTCTGTCTCAAAAAAAAAAAAAAAAAAAAGATAAAAGAAAGAAAAAAAAGAAAAGAAAACCCTCAGGACTCCTCCAGAAAGCTCCTAGAACTGATAAAAGAACTTAGCAAAGTTTCCAGATACAAGGTTAATGTACACAAATCAAAACTCTTCTATACATCAATAGCAACCAAGTGGAGAATCAAATCAAGACCTCAACCCCTTTTATAATAACTGCAAAAAATAAAATAAAATAAAATAAAATAGAATACTTAAGGAATATACCTAACCAAGGAGGCAAAAGACCTCTGTAAAGAAAACTACAAAACACTGCTGAAAGAAATCATAGATGACACAAACAAATGGAAATACGTCGCATGCTCATGTATGAGTAGAATCAATATTGTGAAAATGACCACACTGCCAAAAGCAGTCTACAAATTCAACAAAATGCTCATCAAAATACCACCATCATTCTTCACAGAATTAGAAAAAATAATTCTAAAATTCATATGGAATCAAAAAAGAGCCTGCATAGCCAAAGCAAGACTAAGGAAAAAGAACAAATCTGGAGGCATCGCACTACCTGATTTCAAACTATACTATAAGGCCATGGTCACCAAAACAGCATGGTACTGGTATAAAAATAGGCACATAGACCAATGGAACAGAATATGGAACCCAGAAATAAACCCAAATACTTACAGCCAATTGATCTTTGACAAAGCAAACAAAAACATAAAGTGGGGAAAGGACACCCTTTTCAACAAATGGCGCTGGGATAATTGGCTAACCACATGTAGGAGAATGAAACTGGATCTTCATCTCTCACCTTATACAAAAATCAGCTCAAGATGAATTGAGGTCTTAAACCTAAGATCTGAAACTATAAATTTTCTAGAAGATAACGTTGGAGAAACCCTTCTAGACACTGGCTTAGGCCAATTTTATGACCGAGAACCCAAAAGCAAATGCAATGAAAACAAAGATAAATATTTGGGACTTAATTAAACTAAAGCCCTTTTGCATGGCAAAAGGAACAATCAGCAGAGTAAACAGACAACCCACAGAGTGGGAGAAAATCTTCACAATCTATACATTTGACAAAGGACTAATATCCAGACTCTACAATGAACTGAAACAAATCAGTAAGAAGAAAACGAACGATCCCATCAAAAAGTGGGTAAGGACATTGAATAGACAATACTCAAAAGAAGTCATACAAATGGCCACAAACATATGAAAAATGCTCAACATCACTAATGATCAGGAAAATGCAAGTCAAAACCGCAATGTGATACCACCTTACTCCTGCAAGAATGGCCATAATCAAAAAGTCAAAAAACAGTAGATGTTGGTGTGGATGCAGTGATCAGGGAATACTTCCACACTGCTGATGGGAATGTAAACTAGCACAGCCATTATGGAAAACAGTGTGGAGATTCCTTAAAGAACTAAGAGTAGAACTACCATTTGATCCTGCAATACCTCTACTGGGTATCTACCCAGAGGAAAAGAAGTCATTATACGAAAAAGATACTTGCACTTACATGTTTATAGCAGCACAATTCACAATTGCAAAATCGTGGAACCAACCCAGATGCCCCTCAATCAACGAGTGAATAAAGAAACTGTGATATATACATGTGATGGAATACTGCTCAGCCATAAAAAGGAACGAGTTAATGGCATTTGCAGCAACCTGGATGAGACTGGAGACTATTATTCTAAGTGAAGTAACTCAGGAATGGAAAAACAAAAATCGTATGTTCTCACTGATATGTGGGAGCTAAGCTATGAGGACGCAAAGGCATAAGAATGATACAATGGACTTTGGGGACTTGGGGGGAAGGATGAAAGGGGATAAAAGACTACAAATAGGGTGCAGTGTATACTGCTCAGGTGATAGGTGCACCAAAATCTCACAAATCACCAGTAAAGAACTTACTCATGTAACTAAAAACCATCTATTTCCCGATAACCTATGGGAGAATAAAAATAAATAAATAAATGCTTTAAAAATAAGTATTTATTACTTTTTAACTTGAAGCTCAGTCCTTTTTCAAAAATTACACTACCTTGGTTTTCCATATCATAAGAGGCTTCTGTAGAATGTGTTTGAAATGTTTGTTCCTCGGTGCCGTAAAGAAATAGCACTTGAACATAAATGTAATTTATTTAGTAAGGCCATTTTTATTTCCTGCAGAAAGGGTACACTTGCCAGCAGGTTTGTCACAAGAGTACACTGAACAAGGGAAACAGGGTCATTTATAACCTGCTGCACTCACCCTACTGCTGTGTCCAGTTTCCATTGGCTGGAATGGGACCTCACATTCTGTATTTGTCCTGATTGGCTAGCAACTTAGAACTTTTTAAAAGAGGTAAAGGTAGAAGGGAACAAAGGAAGGAGGAAGTAACTTGTGGAATGCTGAGAAAGGTAAAAACACTTTTAAATAAGGAAGAGGAACAGGCTATGACCTAATGCTTACTTAGACCAGTATAAGCATGTTAGGGCAAATATTTAAGCTAAATTGTAGGAGCTAAGAACATAAAGTACATTGATTTCCTTATTATGGCCAGCAGATATTTAAGAATGTTAGCACAGGTCTTTCAATAAATTTTGCTTCTAAGAGAAGTTACTATTTATTCCTAATTAGATGGAGAGGAAAGTCTTTGGAAAGAACCTCTACTTTACTTTTTACACATGGACACCCACAAAATTGACTTTCCTCCCAATGTAATTACCTGTTTTCTTTTATTGCATTTGATCTTCAACCTGAACCACTGCACACCTCCGACCCTTGTGTCTCCCCCTCCAGCTCTGTCATCCTTCTCTGCTTGTCTCCTTTGCCTTGGTGTTCATTCAGTCAATGCTGCAAACGCCACAACTATGCCCCGCATCAGGAAATGGGCCTACAGCGATGAACAGGCCAGGCTCTCTGCCCTCCAGGAGCCTCTCAAACTCAAATCTTTGTCTCTAATTCTACTCTGTAACTGGGTGCCTCTGCCTGTCTTCCCATCTGTGTGTCTTCTATATTATGGAACCTGACCCTCCAAGTCTCTCTCTCTCTCTCTCCCTCTTTCTCACTCCATCTCTCTTTCTCTCCTCTCTACTGTTGCTTCCCAATCACCATCTCAGATGGTCTTTGTGGTCCCCACCATGCTACCTCCTCACCTGCTTCCTACCTCACCTTGCCTCACCTACTCTGTTGGAACCTGCCAGGGTTTTGGCATTCTGGATTAATTTAAGTAGTATTTAAAATTTCTTAACGATCAGTTTGCTTGAGTTATTTGTGGAATCCCTTAACATCGTGTCACTTGAATCAGTGTGACATTATTTCTCTGCCCTCTGTTCATTTTCCCTACTTCTTGCTTCTTGCTCTGCACTCTATTTGTCTAATGTAAAAGCCTGTGGCAAACATCTCCAGGAAAGGGAATCTCTATTGCCTTGATCATCTTGTCCCCTTAAGGTAAAAACAAGACTACTCCTCCTTGCTTACCCTCTAGGTAAGACAAACTCACTAGAAATGACCTAGAAGTGTAAGAGTGATACATAATTCCAACTTGGTATTTATTTCCATGCCTTAACCAGGTATATTCTTACCTGAGCTGTCACATTTATTTTATTTTGTTTATTTATTTGTTTTGAGATGGAGTTTTGCTCTTGTTGCCCAGGCTGGAGTACAATGGTGCCATCTTGGCTTACTGAAACCTGTACCTCCTGGGTTCAAGCGATTCTCCTGCCTCAGCCTCCCGAGTAGTTGGGATTATAGGCACGCACCACCACATCTGGCTAATTTTGTATTTTTAGTAGAGACAGGATTTCTCCATGTTGGTCAGGCTGGTCTCAAACTCCCGACCTCAGGTGATCCACCTGCCTCAGCCTCCCAAAGTGTTGGGATTACAGGCATGAGCCACCTCACATGGCAGCTGTCACATTTTAGACATTGATTTAGATCTTCTGGGAACAACTTTCAGTCTCCCAGTATGGAGATGAAGGCAAACCTCAAGATTCATGCTACTATAGGAATTACTTTTCAATAAAATTGCCCCAGCTGTGATAACCAAATCACTTACGGTATAGATGGGCTTATCATCTATTGTTTCCTAGCATCTATTCCTCCCTCTTTCCTAATCACCACTTTTGGAATTTCCTTTAGGAAACTACCTCTTGACCCAATTCTGGGCCATTTAGTCTGTGTACTTGACCTCCATCCCCAAGTCTAAGGTGCAGTGTAAACCACTCAGCTCATTCTATCCCAGGAACACAGAGACAGTTCAGTCAGACAGATGACCTAAGCCAGAGCAGTCAGAGGGAAGCACAGGACTTCTGCTGGGAATACTAGAGTCCCAGATTCTCTTTCCTGCTGTGTGTAATAAAAACCTTAGGAGCTGCTGCAGCCATCCCAGAACCGAACCGCTGCTGCAACAAACATGGAAGTGCAGATATTTCTTTCATATACTGACTTCCCTTCTTTTGAGTAGATAACCAGCAGTAGGGTTGCTGTATCATATGGTAACTCTATTTTAGTTTTTGAGGAACCTTCAAACTGTTCTCCATAGTGATTGTACTAATTTACATTCCCACCAACAGTGTGAGGGTTCCCATTTCTCTGCAACCTTGCCAGCATTTGTTATTGCCTGATGATGTCTCAGTGTAGTTTTGATTTGTATTTCTCTGATGATCAAAGATGTTGAGCACATTTTCATATGCCTGTTTGCCATTCGTATGTCTTGTTTTGAGAAATGTCTATTCAAATCTTTTGACCATTTTAAAATCAGATTATGGTTTTTTTTTCCTACAGAGTTATTCGAGCTCCTTATATATTCTGGTGATTAATCTCTGTGAGATGGGTAGTTTGCAAATATTTTCACCCATTCTGTGGGTTGTCTCTTCACTTTGTTAACTATAGCCTTTACTGTGCAGAAGCTTTTTTTTTTTTTTTTAACTTGATGTGATCTCATTTGTCCAGTTTACTTTGATCGTCTGTGCTTGTGGGGTATTGCTCAAGAAATTTTTGCCCAGACCAATGTCCTGGATATTTTGCCCAATGTTTTCTTCAAGTAATTTCATCTTTTGAGGTCTTAGATTTAAGTCTTTTATCCATTTTGATTTGATTTTTGTATATTGTGAGAAATAGGCGGTCTAGTTTTAATCTTCTGCATATGAATAACCAGTTTTCCAGCATCATTTATTGAGGAGACTGTCTTTTTGCCAGTGTATATTCTTGGCACCTTTGTTGACATTAGTTCACTGTAGTTGTGTAGATTTTTTTCTGGGTTCTCTATCCTGTTCCAGTGGTATATGTGTCTGTTTTTATGTCAGTATCATGCTGTTTTGGTTACTATAGCTCTGCAGTATAATTTGAAATCAGGTAATGTGATTTCTCCAGTTTTGTTCTTTTTGTTTAGAATAGCTTTTGCTATTCTGGGTCTTTTGTGGTTCCATATAAATTTTAGGTTTGTTTTTTCTATTTCTGTGAAGAATGTCAGTGGTATTTTTATAGCGATTGCATTGAATCTGTAGGTTGTTTTGGGTATGGACATGTTAACAACATTGATTCTTCCAATACATGAACATAGACTATTTTTCCATTTTTTGGTGTCCTCTTCAATTTCTTTCATCAGTATTTTGTAGTTTTCATTATAGAGACATTTTACTTCTTTGGTTATTTCTAGGTGTTTAATTTTATGTGTAGCTTTTATAAATGGGATTACTTTTTAAATTTCTTTTTCAGATTGTTCACTGCTGGCGTATAGAAATACTATGGATTTTGCATGTTGGTTTTTGTATCCTGCAACTTTGCTGAATTTGTTTATCGGTTCTAATAGTTACTTTTGTGGAGTCTTTAGGTTTTTCCAAATATAAGATCATATCATCTGCAAAGAAGGATAATTTGAATTCTTGCATTCCAATTTGGATGACATTTATTTCTTTCTCTTGTTTCATCGCTCTAGCTAGGACTTCCAGTACTATGTCGAATATCGGTATTGGAAGTGGGCATCCTTGTTGTGTTTCAGATCTTAGAGGAAAGGCTTTCAGTTTTTCCCCATTCAGTGTGATACTAGCTGTGGGTCTATCATATATGGCTTTTATTATGTCAAGGTATATTCCTTCTATACGCAGTTTTTTGAGGGTTTGTATAATGAAGAGATGTTGAATTTTTGTTTTTTTTTTTTTTTTTGAGACAAAGTCTCACTCCATCACCCAGGCTGGAGTGTAGTGGCGTAATCTTGGCTCACTGTAACCTCCACTTCCTGGGTTCAAGCGATTCTCATGCCTCAACCTCCCAAATAGCTGGGATTACAGGTGTGAGTCACCATGCCTGGCTAACTTTTTTTGTATTTTTAGTAGAGATGAGGTTTCACCATGTTGGCCAGGCTGGTCTCGAACTCCTGACCTCAAGTGATCCACCTGCCTTGGCCTCCCAAAGTGCTGATATCACAGGAGTGGGCCACCGTGCCTGGCTTGGATGTTGAATTTTATCAAATGCTTTTTCAGCACCAATTGAAATGATCATATGGTTTTAATCCTTCATTCTGTTGATATGATGTATCACACTAATTGATTTGCATATGTTGAACCATCTTTGCATCCCAGAGATAAATCCCACTTGGTCATGATGAATGATCTTTCTGATGCGTTGTTGAATTTGGTTTGCTAATATTTTGTGGAGAATTTTTGTACCAATATTGATCAGAGATATTAGCCTGTAGTTTCCTTCCTTTCCTTTCCTTCCCTTCCTTCCTTCCTTCTTTTTTTCCTTCCTTCCTTCCTTCCTTCCTTCCTTCCTTTCTTTCTTTTTTTTTTTGACAGAGTTTCACTCTTGTTGCCCAGGCTGGAATGCAATGGTGCAATCTCGGCTCACTGCAACCTCTGCCTCCCGGGTTCAAGTGATTCCCCTGCTTCAGCCTCCCAAGTAGCTGGGATTACAGGCAACCATCACCACGCCCAACTAAATTTTTGTATTTTTAGTAGAGACGGGGTTTCATCATCTTGGCCAGGCTGGTCTCAAACTCCTGACCTCAGGTGATCCACCTGGCTCGGCCTCCCAAAATGCTGGGATTATAGGCTTGAGCCACCGCGCCTGGTCAGTCTTCTTTTTTTCTGATGTGTCTTTATCTGGTTTTGTTATCAGGTTTTTTGATGTGTCTTCGCTGGCCTCGTAGAATGAGTTTGGAAGTTTTCCCTCCTGGTCCATTGTTTTTAGAATACTTTGAGTAGTATTGGTTTGTGTTTGGTGGAGTTCATCAGTTAAGCCATATGGTTCCAGGTTTTTCTTCACTAGGAGGATTTTTATTATGGGTTTGATCTCATTAATCATTATTAGTCTGTTCGAGGTTTGGATTTTTTCCTGGTTCAGTCTCAGCAGGTTGTATGTGTCTTGGAGTTTGTCCACTTCTTCTAGATTTTCTAACTTATTGGCATATAGTTGTTCATAGTAGTCACTAATGATCCTTTGAATGTCTGTTGTATCAGTTGTAATGTCTTCCTTTTCATTTCTGATTTTATTTGTTTGTATCCTCTCTCTGTTTTTCTTAGTCTGGCTAAAGGTTTGTCAATTTTGTTTAACTTTCCAAAAAAACAACTTTTGTTTCATTGATCTTTTGTATTGTTTTCTTCATTTCACTTTCATTTATTTCTGTTCTGATCTTTATTATTTCTTTTCTTCTACTAATTTTGGGTTGGGCTTGCTCTTGCTTTTCTAGTTCTTTAAAATGCATTGTTAGATTGTTGATTTGAAGTTTTTCTGCTTTTTAGATAAAGTCAGTAATAGCTATAAATTTCCCTCTTAGTACTGCTTTTGCTGTATCCCATAGGTTTTGATATGTTGTGTTTCCATTATCATTTGTTTCAAGAAAGTTTTCAATTTTCTTCTCAATTTCTTCATTCCCCCACTGTTAATTCAGGAACATATTGTTTTAAATTTCCATGTATTTGTATAGTTTCCAAGATTTCTCTCTATTAATTTCTACTTTCTTTCCATTGTGGTCAGATAAGATGCTTGATATTATTTCAATTTTTTTGAATGTTTTAAGGCTTGTTTTGTGACCTATCATATGGTCTATCTTTGAGAATGATTCATGTTCTGAGGAAAAGAATGTGAATTCTGCATTTGTTGGATGAAATGTTCTGTAAATATCTGTTAGATTCATTTGGTCTATAGAGCAGATTAAGTCCAATATTTCTTTGTTGATTTTCTATCTGGAAGATCTGTCCAATAGTGAAAGTAGGGTATTGAAGTCTCCAGCTGTTATTGTATTGGGACCTATCTCTCTCTTTAGCTCTAATAATACTTGCTGGGTGTTCCAGTATTGGGCACGTATGTATTTAAACTTGTTATATCCCTTTGAATAAACTTTCTACCCCTATCTTTCTCTACCTCCTCTTTAAGGCCAATAACTCTTAAATATGCCATTTTGAGGCTATTTTCTTGATTCTGCAAGTGTGCTTCCTTGTTTTTTATTCTTTTCTTGGTCTCCTCTGACTGTGTATTTTCAAACAGCCTGTCTTCAAGCTCATTAATTCTTTCTTCTGCTTGATCAATTCTGCTATTAAAGGACCCCAATGCATTCTTCAGTATGTCAATTGAATTTTCCAGTTTCAGAATTTTCTGCTTGATGCTTTTTAATTATTTCAATCTCTTTGTTAATTACTATTATTATTATTATTATTTTTGAAACAGAGTCTTACTCTGTTACCCAGGCTGGACTGCAGTGGTGCAATCTCAGTTCATTGCAACTTCTGCCTCCTGGATTCAAGTAATTCTCATGTCTCAGCCTCCCTAGTAGCTGGGATTACAGGCATGTGCTACCATGCCCGGTTTTTTTTTGTTTGTTTGTTTTGTTTTTTGTATTTTTAGTAGAAATAGGGTTTTACCATATTGGCCAGGCTGGTCTCAAACTTCTGGCCTTAAGTGACCTACCTATCTTGGCTTCACAGGGTGCTGGGATTACAGGCATGAGTCACCATGCCCAGCCTCTTTGTTAAATTTATCTGGCAGAATTCAGAATTCCTTCCCTGTGTTATCTTGAAATTCTCTGAGTTTCTTCAAAACAGCTATTTTGATTTCTGTCTGAAAGGTCACATATTTTTGTTTCTCTAGGATTGGTCCTTGGTGTCTCATTTAGTTCATTTGGTGAGGTCATGCTTTCTTGGATGGTGTTGATGCTAGTAGATGTTCTTTGGTGTCTGGGCATTGAAGAGTTAAGTATTTATTGTAGTCATCAGTGTCTGGGCTTTCTAGTAACCATCCTTCCTGGGAAGACTTTCCAGATATTTGAAAGTACTTGGATGTTGTGATCTAAGCTGTATCAGCTTTAGAAAGCACCCCCAGCCCAGTAACACTGTGGTTCTTGCAGAATCATAGAGATACTACCTTGATGGTCTTAGACCAGATCTGGGAGAATTCTCTGGACTACCAGGCAGAGATTCTGGTTCTCTTCCCTTACTTTCTCCCAAACAAATGGAGTCTCTCTCCCGCTGTTCTGAGCCACCTAAAGCTGGGGGTAGACTAATACAAGCACACCTATTGCCACCACCACTATCGGTGTACTGGGTCAGACCTGAAACCAACATAGCACTGGGTGTCACCCAAGGCCTGCTGTAGCCACTCCCTGGCTACTGCCTATCTTCTCTCAAGGCCCTGGGGCTCTACAATCAGCAGGTGGCAAAAACCACCCACAACTGTGTCCTTCCCTGCAGGGTGGAGAGTTCCCTTAGGGCTCAAGTGAGTCCAGAGATCTCTGGGCCAGTTCAGGAGTAGGACTCTTCTAAGAGTTGCTGTCCTTAAGGCCTAGACTGCTTTTCAAGTTGAGAGACTGCGAACACTTTGGCCCTAGGAGGCAAGGTTTGCAGGCACTCATGTTTGGACTACTGGGTAGGGCTGGTTTAAATGCTCCCTACCTTGGCAGGCATCAGCTGGGTTTGGTCTGGGAGTCAGGGGCTACAGTCAAAATCTTATAAGTTTACCTGGTGTTCTATTGTACTGCAGCTGAGCTGGCACTCAAACCATGAGATATAGTCCTTCCCACTCTTCCCTCCCCTTTCCAAAATCAGAGGAGCCTCCCCATAACTACAAGCCACAAAGAGTACTGCCACATTACCACCAATGTTCTCTTCAGGCCCAAGGGCTCTTAAGTTAGCTGTGGTGCACGCTGCCTGGGCTGGGACTCACCCTTTAGAGCAGTGGGCTCCCCTTTGGCCCAGGGCAGATCCAGATATGTCATCCAAGAGTTAAGTTCTGGAATCAGGGACTCCAAGAGTCTGCTCGGTGCTCTATCCCTCTGTGGCCATGCTGGTACCTAAGGTGTAAGACAAAGTCCCCTTTACTTTTCCCTCCGCTTTTCTTAAGCAGAAGGAGTTTTGCCCTGTAGCCACCACAGTTGGTAATATGCTGAGTCTCACCTGAAGCCAGCAAGTCTCAGAGGTTCACCCAAGGCACTCGATGCGCTGCTGGTTACTCAACGCCCGAGGGCTCTTCAGTTAGCAGGTGAAGAATGCTGCTGGAACTGGGGCCTCTCCTTTAAGGCATCCGGTTTCCTTCTGACCCAGGATGTGTCTAGAAATGTCATCCAGTAGCCAGGGCCTGGAAATGGGGCTTCACAACTCTGACCAGTGCCCTATCCTGCTGTGGCTGATATGGTAAACAGGATGCAAGACTCCTCCCTCTCCTCTCCACTCCTCCCTCTCCTCTCCTCAAGTGAAAGGAAGGGGTCTCTTTTGGAGCCATGAGATATGCAGCCTGGGGTTAGGGAAAGGGTGATGCCAGCACTTCCTTGGCTACCCCAGCAGGTGCCTCGGTAGGTCACCTGTCCCCCTACTCTACTGTCTCTGGGCCAGTTCAGGAGTAGGACTCTTCTAAGAGTTGCTGTCCTTATGGCCTAGACTGCTTTTCAAGGTTATTTAGAGACTGAGAGTCCTTTGGCCCTTGGAGGCAAGGTTTGCGGGCACTCACGTTTGGACTGCTGGGTAGGGCTGGTTTAAATGCTCCCTACCTTGGCAGGCATCAGCTGGGTTTGGTCTGGTTTTCATTTCTGCTCTAACAGGACAGCCCTGGGTTCAATGCCTCAAAATTGCTATACTCTCCCTCCCCCAGCACTCAGAAATGCTCTCTGCACCAGGTCAGCTGCCAGGGATGGGGAAGGGGTGGCGTCGGCGATTCAGGACCTTTTTTTCCATCTCTTTGGTGCCTTTTTCAGCATTATGAAGTTAAAACCAGGTACTATGAGGGCTCACCTGATTTTTGCTTATTATGAAGGTGTTTTTTCTGTGTATATAGTTGTTAAATTGGTATCCTTGTTGGGGAGAGGATCCATGGAGCCTTTTATTCTACCATCTTGCTCTGCCTCTCCTAAATGTAATCTTTTAAAAGGTGAGGAGTATAGTAGAGTCTCATTTTTTATAGTTTTAATATTTGAGAATTTGTTTACTTGCTAAAATTGATGTGTAACCCTAAAATCGATCCAGCACTTTTAAGATCATCGATAGACGTGCAGAGAAGGATGAAAAATTTGAGCTCCCCTCGGTGCACATTCCTGGCTGAGGCTGAGCAAGGTGATGCCCTTCTTGTTTCAGCTAATCCTGTAAGCAATGTCTTTTTTGCAGTATACTCAATGTCATGTTTTTTACATTTTTGTGCATTTTGTTGGTGATTTCTCTGTTTGAAATGGTCCCAGCCACAGTGCTAAAGGGCTGTCTAGTGTTTCTAAGGGCAGGAAGGCTGTGATGTGCCTCACAGAGAAAATATGGTTAGAGACCATATTTGGTCTCTATGGACCATATGTTGGTTAGAGACCATAGCGACACCATAAGTCAGGCTTGTGTTGTTGGCCAAGGGCTCAATGTTAACGAACATCATACATAATATTCATTAAGATGTCTTTAAACAGAAACACACAAAAGACAAGGGCATGCATTCGTCAGTTGACAAAAATGTTATGACTAGAGGCCTGCAGGAATCTAATCGTGTCTTCCCTAGGAAAAATGGTTTGGTGTTTTTAAAGTCAGCGCTCAAGACATCTTTATAGAACATAACTGCTACTGTGAACAATGAGGAACAACTGCATGTACAAGGCAAACAGGAGTGACACGGCCCTTCTGACATCATAGCTTAGTCGTTAAGAGCTCATACTCTGCGTGGATATAGCCTGGCTTTGAAGCTCGGGCCCACCACTTTTATGACGTACAGTCTTGGGCAAATTGCTAAATTTTCCTGGGCCTCACTTGCTCTGTGGGTAAACTTAGGATCATTGTGCTGCGAGGATTAAATGAGATCATCATATAAAGTTCTTGGCCACATTCAAGATACTCAGTAATGGCAGTTAATGTTTTTGTTATTTTTATTGAATTTAAAGAGTCAGTCCAAACATCCTGTTAAGTGGTTCAAAAGTACTAAGAGGCCGGGCACTGTAGCTCACACTTGTAATCCCAGTGCTTTGGAAGGCTGTTGACTCACTTGAGTTCAGGAGTTTGAGACCAGCCTGGGCAACATGGTGAAACCTCATCTCTACCAAAAATACAAAAAAAAAAAAAAAAAAAAAATTAGCCAGGCGTAGTGGTGTGCACCGATGGTCCCACTACTTGGGAGGCTGAGGTGGGAGAATCGCTTGAGTCTGGGAGGCGGAGGTTGCAGTGAGGCAAGATCGTGCCACTGCAGTCCAGCCTAGGTGACAGAGTGAGATCCCATCTAAAAAAAGAAAAAAAAATGCTAAGATTGTATAGAAAAGGAAGAAATCTCTCTATACATATTACTGAACATTCAGTGGAGGAAGAAATGGTATGGAGTTTGCATCTGTGATATTTTTGCCAGACTGTAAGTTCTTTGAGTACATAAACTGAGTCTTGTACACAACCTGGGAAATACCATAGCAAGTGAAAAAGCTCAGAAAGAAGACCATTCTGGGGTAGAATTGAGGCTCAGTCACTTGTGTGTGAGCTTAGACAAATCACCAACCTTCGATTTTTTTCACCTGTAAATAGGGTAAAAATGAGAATGCCTGCCTTTTAGGGATGGTACCACTTGTAAGTACAATAATTCATGGAAAATGCCTCATATAATGCCTGGCACAAGGGGCTTTCAGTAAATGTTTGTTCCTCCATTCCTGCAGCAACCAGCCAGCTTCCTTGATTATAGTCCTTGTTCAATAAACATCTGCCAATCTAGCTCCTTCTTGAATTGGTGGGGCCCCAGGATTCATGCTTGCTGAACTGGATGAATCTGCAGAAAAGAATTCCCTGAGGAAGAGCCTCTCCCTGAGTTCCCTATACCTTCTCTTAGGCTCCAGTTCAGGGGAGGGTCCTCTACTCCTCTTCTATTACTTTCTGAATGGAACATAGACACAAGATAGGGAAAAAAGCAATTAAAACCCGACATTCTTACTGGACATCATTTGTGTATAATGTCTGTACCTAGCTATCTCCCTCTTCTGGATTTATCTTTGCATCTGACATAGCACCTATCAGCCTTAGCAACTAATATTTGTTGAGCGCTTAATACGTGTCATCAGGCAGTGTGAAACACTTAATAAATATTAATCCATCTAAGCTTTATAACAAACCCTCTCAATAGGTACTATGATCATCGTTTTGCAGATGAGGAAATTGAGACCCAGGGAGATTAAGAAAAACCACTCAACACCACACAGCTAGCAAGTGCTAGACTGGGATTTGAGCCCAGGCAGTCTGGCTCCAGAGCTCATGCTCTTAACCACTAAAGCTGGGCTGCCTCCCTCAGTCCTTGCTGCACATACTTGCTTGATAAATATGAGTTAAACGTCTGTTGAGTAAAAAACAACAGGCCTGTCAACTAGCCATTATCCCACATAGTCAACCTTTCCCCTCCATGCACAAAGGTAAAGATGAAGGGTGTGCTTTGTTTCTTGCTCTGAAGGTCATCTGTCCTGGTTTTCCTCAAATTGAGCCTCAACTTCTTTAGAGCATCACTTCACCCATGCAATGTCCAAACAAGTCTTATTTCAAGTGTTCACTTTTCTGAACCCCAAGAAAGTGTTTAATTATTCTCTTTTAAGCACTGATAATAAATCAATTTCCCATTAGCTGTAAGCTTTGCTTCTTGGGAATAGATTCAGGAATTGGATGGATCATTTTTTCACATTGCTTCATGCTGACCTGCAGGATAGGCCTGGCTTTGGTGAGCCAAAGGACTCATGAGGATCTTTGCAAAGTCAGCATCTGACAGGTCAGTAACTAGGAATATAGGAGTGGATGCCCTTCTGAAACTCATCACAAGGCAATCCAGGCCTCAAGTGTCCTGAAGTAAAATCAGTGTTTTCTTAGGAGCCTGATACTGAAAATGATTCATCTTGGGCATCCCTCTCAGGGTCACAAGGTTTGCTGAAAGTTGTCTCATTTATTGTCTTTCAAAACTTTGATGCTTTCCCCTAAATGCCTTACAGTTCGGAGTGCATATGAAAAAACCCATTCAGAATGACTCATACCACAATTATACTTGGACACAGAGACAGACCTTGGGATTAAGCTTTTAATCTGTTCATTACAGGGGAGAAAAAAAAAAATCCTTTCCATTGCTGCAAATCTCCTTAGGCCTTGTGATTGCTTCTAGAAAAAGATAATCCTATTTAAAGAAATACTGAATTTTATAAAACAGTATTGAGTTACATTTGACCTGCAGATATTTAGAATTTGTTGTTCCTAGTCTGAGAATGGGTTATAGGTGATACACGTTTATTTGCAAATGTATTAAATGTATCTTGCCCATCTTTTGGTGATATCTGCAATTCTAATAAATAACTTTCGATGGATCGTGTATCTCTTACATTTCTGCCATCAATTGGGCATTTAGTCATAGTAACTTTTAGTGTCTCTTATATTCTTGTAGGGTTAATTAACCCTTGACTTCATGTGTAAGTATATTGCCCCCCACCAAGTAGTTTATGAATTAATTAAATCAGTGATCATGCTCCTTTAATCCTCAATCAGCAGTTCAGCTTATATACAGAGGACAGCAAATGATAAATTACTCCCAAAGACCTAGTTAAGTATTTTCCAGGCCCAATTATACAGCAGATGAATAGAGAACATGTAGGCTTTAGTTTCTTATGCTGCCCAACTTATGGGGTATACAGATTGTGTCTGTAAAAAATTTAACAAGCACAAGACTCAAGGAGGGAGCCGGGAAACTGGTCAGCTGATATGAATAACAACAATAATGTAACTGCCCCATCATATCCTTCAGTGGCTGGAAGGGCTTGCCAGCACATGCTTCACCTGACAGTGGCTTCCCAGTGGCTGACGACAAACACACCCCAAGTAGAGAGGATGGTACCAAACACATCTGAACTAATTGCCTTTCGAATCAATCACAATAAGTATCTGAGGAGCTCCCTCAAGCCCCTTCTTTCTAGTCTTTCTCTCTCTCCTCTTCTGCCTCATATCCATCAGTCTTTATTAACCCTTTATGTTTCTCCCTTCTCCCAAACATACTTTCTAAATACCTAAAACAAACCAGTCTTTTCTGTCTAATAATGATTGCCTTTCACAGCAGACCTTCCAATTCTTACTGAATGACCTCCTTCCCACCAGAAGGGAAGATGATAAGAAACTAGAAATCCAGGCTGGTTAAATGATAACATCAAAATCACCATTACCGTCATCATCATCTACATTCTCTACCTGGAGCCCTAGGAGAAAAGTGGGAAGGAGAGGAAAGGAAGAACGAGGAGTTGAGCTAAGAAGGAAGACAAAAAAATGGAGGGAAGGGAAGGAACAGGAATAGAAGAAGGTGGGGGAAGACAAGAAAGAGTAAGAGAAGGAGATGGAAGAGGAGGAAAAATGGGAGGAGTGGAAGAAGGTGAAAAATGAGAAAGAGAGGAAGGAGAAGGAGAAGAACATGCAAGAGGAAGAGGTAGCAGCCTTGGGACTGGCCAGGCAATGAGATAGTGCCCCTGGCCCTCAGCCCTGAGTAGGGGAATGCCATCCTAGAGCTCACAAAGGGTTGAAAGCAGGAAATTACCACCACAATGCAATCTGCCAGTCAACTGGACTGTTATGTAGCCATTTAAATCTGGATCACCCTGTCCCCAGAAATAGGATGAGGATGCTAACAGCCCTCAATTATAGAGCCCTTATTACAGGCCAGCACTCTGCTGGCTGGCAGCAAACAAACCACTTCACCTCTCTAAACCTCAGCTTTTTGTCTACAGACAAGGGGGTAGACGTGGTACCGATCTCACAGGTCTGCTGTAAGGAGTAAGAACACATATAAAGCAGAAGGTGCCGTGCCTGATACAATGTAAGCTCTCAAGAATGCCAGCCCCTGGTATTATATGTAGGGCTACCCCTTCTAGGAGTTGTGGGTTGGATAAGCAAGGAAACCTGTTTAGTGTGTAGATCCAGCAAAGGTGTAGGTGAATTCGTACTGATAAACTGCAAAAAAGTACATATTCAATTCCTGGTTCAGTTACCACATCCTCTACAAAGTATGGGCCTGGGCAGAGTCATTGTTCAGGTTAGTTAAAACTCTGCTTCTCAAACATGTATGTTCATGATTCACCCAGGGATCAAACAGTCTGGGTGATCCCTGAGCCTGGATCTGAGATTCTGGGCCTAAGAGTCTACATTTCTAACAGGTTCCCAGGCAGTGCTGATGCTGCTGTTGCATGGGCAACCGTGTGAGCAGCAGAGAGCTAACTGATAGATCCAGTGTGACAGAGCCGATCGCAACATCAAAGCCATGCAGAAATAAAGCCAAGACACATGACCACTGGTTACTTCCCAATGCTTACTCAATCTTTTAATTATGGGAGCAAAGGCCCATCTGGATGAGTGGGAAGCTTGAGTAATGAAACTTACAAAGAAAGAAGAAGGAAGGAAAAAAGGAAGGTAGAAGGGAAGGAAGGAAAGAAGGGAAATGAAATCAAAATGAATTACTTCTAAGGCTATACAAGAAAAGAATTAACAGAATTTTGCCTACTAGAGATTAGTCCTATTGAATCTACTTGAATAAATACATTTAATTCATTTGAAATTAACCAACTATTCATCAAATAGAGGCTGCCAAATCTCTTGGAAAAGATTTTTTAAAAGAGTACTTAACATCTCTTCACCTGAGTCCTATTTACATATTAAATTTGCTTAGCAGATCCAAAGGCAAAGACTAATCCCAATCAAAATAACCACACTTTCTTCTGAATTGAGCTAAGCACATATGAAAAACTCAATTCAATCCACCAGACAGTGTCTGAACATCCTGTATTATACTAAGCACCATCTTTGGTCTTGGGGATAAAGAGAAGAAAGACACCAAAGCACATTCTCAGGAGCTCAGGGTCTACTAGTGGAGACAGACAATGAAGCCTCTCCCTCTATGATGATGGTAAGCACACAGTGGCTACAGAATACAGAGGAGCCACACATCTCTCAGCCTGGAGATAAAGAGGAGGGCAGGCAGGGAAGGAATAGATCAGGAAATACTTCCTAGAGGAGGTGATTTGAGTGCTGTCCTGGCCCTGGAATGGCCAAATATCCTTCTGGCTGTTCATTCCTCAAGTCCCCAAAATGTGATCTAGGAAGATGAGTAGACTGTGGTCAGAAGAGCAAAGAGCAAAGTTTCTGGAGTCCTCTGACCTCCACAGCGGGCTGTGAGACATCTTCAGTTCCTTGCTCCTTTGCCCTACCAATAGGGGGCAGAGGCAGTGACCCTGAGCAAAGAAGTTTCCAGTGTAAGCTTTCAACTTACACTAATGTGTACATTTGCATCTAATTAACATACCTTACCAGCTGATAGCACATAAATAGTAATTCATTGGCTCCTCTTCTAGAATATCTAACCAAGTGGTTTGAACTCTCTACCAGGACAGGCAAACTTCAGGAGCTGGGGTAGGCTGCCGTGGAGCTCCGGCTCTCAGCTCACAGCCCTCGTGGGCCCACAGCACTGCTCTGGGAGAAGAGCCCAAGGTGATGCACCACTTTTCCAAGAGGGAGACCCCCTTTTCTGCAATAAATGAGACACTCTAAAAGAGGGGGAACTAGTCAGGGTGATCTACTTTTAAAAGAAAATAGAGATTTGATGTCAGGAAGCTTGCAATAAGCCCAGACTATCCTTCTCCAAGGCGCCAGAAGTGCTACACAGAACAAGATCCATGATCAAATGGTGAGAAGTTCTGTAGCATAGAGACCTTTTAAGCATTATTTGACAAAGGGTTTCCCCAAACATGATTGACCATGAAACCATTTTTTAAAAATAGCAGAGGACTTAATAGCATTTATCCAAAACTAGTATTCCATGGAGCTTGCTCTGGGAAATGCTGCCCTTGCTCTGCCAGTATTAGTCCCAGTTCTCTAGAAAAACAGAACCCACAGGATACATATACACCTACACACACACACACACACACATATACACATATACATATATGTATTCATATGGATATCTATCTATCTATCTATCTATCTATCTATCTATCTATCTATCTATACAGAAAGACAGAGAAATATTTATTTTAAGGAATTAACTCATGTGATTAGCTCATGTGATTATGGAGGCTTGGTAAGTCCAAAATCTGCAGGTTAGGCCAGAAAACTGGAGACCTGGGGAATAGTTGCAGCTTGAGTCTAAAGGCGGTCTGGCAGAATTCCTTCTTCTTATGGGGAGCTCAGTCCTTCTTTATTAAAACCTGCAATGTATCGGATACCCACATTATGGAGGGTAATCTGCTTTACTCAAAGTCTATTGATTTAAATGTTAATCTCATCCAAAAAATACCTTCACAGAAACATCCAGAATAATGTTTGACCAAATAGCTGGGCACCATGGCCCCTCCAAATTGACACACAAAATTAACCATCACAGTGCCCTCTTTTTTGTCTTGTCACTCCACGTGGTGTTAGCTAAGAAGCTCATCTGGGACAGGAGAAGTCAAACCTTCCTAACTGGCTCATTCACTTGGTTGGCAAGTTAGTGCTGACTATGGGTGGAGAACTCAGTGGAGCTTTTGGGGTAGAGGAAAGGGGCCCATTGTTTCTCTCTATGGGCTTCTCCATGGGGCCACCTGGGCTTCCTCTAGCACCGTGACTTGACTCCAAAAGCAGGTGTTCTATGACATATTGCAACCCACCCTCTGGCCCCTAATTACCTACGTTTCTCTCACATGTAAAATACACTCACCCCCAAAGTCTCATCCCTTTACTACATGAGGCTTGAGGACCAGGGTCTTGTTATCTAAACAAGGCTCAAGTATGGAGTTCCCATGTGCAGTTCAAAGGCCACACAAGTTGGATAAAGAAGCAAGACTCAATTGTCTGCTATCTTCAAGAGATGTATCTCACATGAGCAATACCCACTGGTTCAAAGTAAAGGGATGGAGAAAGAGCTATCATGCAAAGAGAAAACGAAAAAGAGTAGGGGTTGCTATTCTTATATCAGATAAAAGAGACTTTAAACCAACAATGATCAAAAAGGACAAAGAAGAGCATTAAATAATAATAAAGGGTTCAATTCAACAAGAAGACTTAACTATCATAAGTATATATGCACCCAACATTGAAGCATCCAAATTTATAAAACAAGTTCTTAGACACCTGCAAAGAGACTTAAATAACTACACAATAATAGAGACCTCAACATACCACTGACAGTGTTAAATCATCAAGGCAGAAAACTAACAAAGATATTCTGGACCTAAACTTGACACTTGACCAATTGGGCCTAATAGATATCTATAGAATACTCCACCTCAAATGAACAAACTATACAGTCTTCTCATCTGCACATGGTGCATACTCTAAGGTCAACCACATGCTCAACCATAAAGCAAATCTCAACAAATTTTTAAAAATTGAAATTATACCAGCCATACTCTTGGACCACAGTGCAATAAAAACAGAAATCAATACTAAGAAGATCTCTCAAAACCATACAATGCATGGAAATTAGACAACTTGCCTCCTGAATGACTTTTGGGTAAAGAACAAAATTAAGGCAGAAATTTTTTTAAAAAATTGAAACGAATGAAAACAGAGAGACAACAAAACATTATCTTTGGGGCCGGGGACAGTGGATCATGCTTCTAATCCCAGCACTTTGGGAGGCCAAAGTGGATGGATCACTTGAAATCAGGAGTTTGAGACCAGCCTGGCCGAAATGGTGAAACCCTGTCGCTACTAAAAATACAAAAAATTAGGCCAGGCGCAGTGGCTCATGCCTGTAATCCCAGCTACATGGGAGGCCGAGGCAGGAGAATGGTGTAAACTCGGGAGGCAGAGCTTGCAGTGAGTCGAGATCGCGCCACTGCACTCCAGCCTGGGCGACAGAGCGAGACTCCATCTCAAAAACAAAAACAAAAACAAAAACAAAAAAACCCCAAAAAATTAGCCAGGCATGGTGGCATATGCCTGTAATCCCAGCTACTCAGGAGGCTGAGGCATGAGAATCGCTTGAACCTAGGAGCTGGAGGTTGCAGTGAGCCAAGATCATGCCATTGCACTCCAGCCTGGGCAAGACAGGGAGACTCTTGCCCAATAATAGTAATCATCATCATCATCTTTGGGACACAGCTAAAGCGATGTTAAGAGAAAATTTTATAGCATTTAAATGCCTACATCAAGAAGTTAGAAAGGTCTCAAATTAACTACCTAACATCACACCTGGAGGAACAAGAAAAACCGGAGCAAACCAATCCCAAACTAGCAGAAGAAATGACTAAAATCAGAGCAGAACTGAAAGAAATTAAGATGTGAAAATCCATACAAAAGATCAATGAAACCAAAATTGACTCTTTGAAAGAATTAACAATATTTATAGACTGCTAGCAAGATTAAAACAGAAGGCCAAGCACGGTGGCTCATGCCTGTAATCCCAGCACTTTGGGAAGCTGAGGCAGGCAGATTACTTGAGGCCAAGATTTCAAGACTAGTCTGGCCAACGTGGCAAAACCCTGTCTCTGCTAAAAAGAAAAAAAACAACAACAAAAACCAAACCAAACCAAACCAAAACAAAAAAACCAAAGGAAAAAGAGAGAAGATCCAAATAAGCACAATCAGAAATGGGAAAGGTGACATTACAACCAACTCCACAGAAATGCAAAAATCCTCAGATTATTATAAACACCTCTATGCACTCAAACTAGAAAACCTAGAAGAAATGGATAAATTCCTGGAAACATACAACCTCCCAAAATTGAAGGAAGAAGAAACTGAAATTCTGAACAGACCAATTAACGAATTCTGAAATTGAATCAATTAAAAACTTACTGACCAAGAAAAGCCCTGGACCAAAAGGATTCACAGCTGAATTCTACCAGGTGTACAAAAGAGAGCTAGTCGTGGCTGGGCACAGTGGCTCACGCCTGTAATCCCAGCACTTTGGGAGGCCAAAGTGGGTGGATTACCTGAGGTCAGGAGTTCGAGACCAGCCTGACCGACATGGTGAAACCTAGTCTCTACTAAAAATACAAAAAAGTTAGCTGGGCATTGTGGTGCACGCCTGTAATCCAGGCTACTCGGGAGCCTGAGGCAGGAGAATTGCTTAAACCTGGGAGGCAGAGGTTGCAGTGAGCCCAGATCACGCCATTTCACTCCAGTGTGGGTGACAAGAGTAAAAATCTGTCTCAAAAAGAAAAAAAAATAAAATAAAATTGAGGAGAAAGGACTTCTTCCTACCTCACTCTCCAAAGCCAGTATCATTCTGATACCAAAACCTGGCAGAGACACATGAAAAAAGAAAACTTCAAGTCAATATTCCTGAGGGACATAGATGCAAAAACCCTCCGACAATATACTATCATGCTGAATCCAGCAGCACATCAAAAACTTAATTCATCATGATCAAGTAGGCTTTATTCCTGGGATGCAAGGTTGGTTCAACATACATAAATAATAAACATGTTTCACCACATAAATAGAATTGAAAACAAAAACCACATGATCACCTCAATAGATGCAGAAAAGGCTTTCAATAAAATTCAACAACACTTTATGTTAAAAACCATCAAGAAATTAGGCATTGAAGGAACATACCTCAAAATAATAACAGGCATCTGTGACAAACCCACAGCCACATTATATTGAATGGGCAAAGGCTGTAGCATTCCCCTTGAGAACTGGAACGAGATAAGGATCCCCAGTCTCACCACTCTTATTCAACATAGTACTGGAAGTCCTAGCCACAGCAATCAAGCTAGAGAAAGAAATAAAAGGTATCTAAATAGGAAGAAAGGAAGTCAAATTATCTCTCTTTGCAGATATATGATTCCATATCTATACTCTAAAGACTCTGCCAATAGGATCCTAGAACTGATAAATGACTTCAGTAAAGTTTCAGGGTACAAAATCAATGAACAAAAATCAATAGCATTTCTATAAGATAATATTCTGAGAGCCAAATCAAAAATGCAATTCCATTTACAATAGGCATGCAAAAAAAGAATAAAATACCTAAAAATACAGTTATCCAAAGAGATGAAAGATCTCTGCAATGAGAATTACAAAACACTGCTGAAAGAAATCAGAGATGACAGAAATGAAAAAACATTCTGTGCTCATGGATTGAAAGAATCAATATTGATAAAATGACCATACTGCCCAAAGCAATTTACAGATTCAACACTATTCCTATCAAACCACCAATATCATTTTTCACAGAATTAGAAAAAAACTATTCTAAAATTCATATGGAATAAAAAAAAGAGCCCGAATACCCAAAGCATCTTAAGCAAAAAGAACAAAGCTGGAAACATCACACTACCTGATTTCAAACTATACTACAAGGCTACAGTAACCAAAACAGCATGGTACTGGTACAGAAACAAATAAATAGACCAATGGAGCAGGATAGAGAACCTAGTAATAAATCCATTCACCTACAGCCATCTGATCTTCAACAAAGTTGACAAAACAAGCAATGGGGAAAGGACTCCCTATTCAATAAATGGTGTTGGGACAACTGGCTAACCATATGCAGAAGATTGAAACTGGATCCTCACCTTTCACCATATACAAAAGTTAACTTAAGATGGATTAGGCCAGGCACAGTGGCTCAAGCCTGTAATCCTAGCATTTTGGGAGGCCGAGGCAGGCAGACCACCTGAAGTCAGAAATTTGAGATCAGCCTGGCCAATATGGTGAAACCCCGTCTCCACTAACAATACAAAAATTAGCTGGCCGTGGTGGTGCATGCCCATACTCCCAGCTACTTGGGAGGTTGAGGAGGGGGGATCGCTTGAACCCGGGAGGTGGAAGTTGTGGTGAACTGAGATCATGCAACTGCACTCCAGCCTGGGCAACAGAGTAAAATTCTGTCTCAAGAAAAAAAAAAAAAGAAAAGACGTAAATGTAAGACCTAAAACTGTAAAACTCCTGGAAGAAAAACTAGGAAATTGGCCTTGGCAAAGAATTATGACTAAGTCCCCAAGAACAGCAACAAAAACAAAAATTGGCCAGGTGTGGTGGTTCACGCCTGTAATCCCAACATGTTGAGAGGCTGAGGTAGCTGAGCCCAGGAGTTTGAGACCAGCCTGGGCAACGTGGTGAAACCCTATGTCTACAAAAAATACAAAAATTAGCCAGGTGTGGTGGCACACATCTGTAGTCCCAGCTACTTGGGAGGCTGAGGAGGGAGGATCACTTGAGCCCGGAAAGTGGAGGTTGCAGTGAGCCCAAATCAAAACACTGCACTTCAGCCTGGTGACAGAGTGAGACCCCGTCTCAAAAAAAAAAAAAAAAAAAATTGACAAGTGGGACGTAATTAAACTACAGAGCTTCTGCACAGCAAAAGAAACCATCAACAGAATAAACAGACAACCTACAGAATGGGAGACAATATTAGCAAACTACACATCCAACAAAGGTCTAAGAATCTATTGGAACTTAACCGCATTAAAAATGGGCAAAGGACATGAACAGACATTTCTCAAAAGAAGGCATACATGCAGCCAACAAATATATGAAAAAATGCTCAACATTGCTAATCAATAGAGAAATGCAAATCAAAATCACAATGAGATACCATCTCACACCAGAGTCAGAATGGCTGTAATTAAAAAGTCAAAAAATAGGCTGGATGTGGTGGCTCACACCTGTAATCCCAGCACTTTGGGAGACTGAGGCAGGCAAATCACTTGAGGCCAGGAGTTTGAGACCAGCATGGCCAACATGGAGAAACCCTGTCTCAACTGAAAATACGAAAATTAGCCAGGTGTGGTGGCACGTGCCTGTAATCCCAGTTACTTGGGAGGCTGAGGCACAAGAATCGCTTGAACCTGGAGGTAGAGGTTGCAGTGAGCTGAGATCTTGCCACTGCACTTCAGTGTGGGCATCAGTGCAAGACTCTGTCTAAAAAAAAAAAAAAAAAACCAAAAAACCAACCCCCCCCCAAAAAAAGTTAAAAAATAACAGATGTTGATGAGATTGCAGATAAAATGGAATGCTTATACACTGTTGGGGGGAATGCAAATTATTTCAAGCCACTGTGGAAAGCAGTTTGAAGATTTCTCAGAGAACTTGAAATGGAACTACCATTTGGCCCAGCAATCTCATTACTGGGTATATACCCAGAGAAAAATAATTATCCTACCAAAAAGATACATGCACTCAGTATGTTCATGACAGCACTATTCATGATAGCAAAGACATGGAATCAACCTAAATGCCCATCAATGCTGGACTAGATAAAGAAAATGCAGTACATACACACCATGGAATACTATGCAGCCATGAAAAGAACAAAATCATGTCCTTTGCAGCAATATGGATGCAGCTGGAGGCCATTATCCTAAGCAAATTAATGCAGGAACAGACAACCAAACACTGCATGTTCTCACTTATAAGTGGGAGCTAAACACTGACACAAAGATGAGAACAATAAACACTGAGGACTACTAGAGTAGGAAAGGGGGAATAGAGTGAAGCCTGAAAAACTATCAGGTACTATGCTCACTCCCTGGGTGCTGGGATCATTCATACACCAAACCCCAGCCACACACAATTTACCCATGTAACAAACCTGCACGTGTACCCCCAAACCTAAAATGAAAGTCAACAAATTTTTAAAAAGTTAACAAAGAAGGCCACAAAATATCATGTCCACCGAGAAGAGGGGTCTATGTTTCCTCTCCCTGAATCTGGGGAGGGGGAGTTCTGTTGATTATGTGACAGAAGACAGCAGGACGACGCTGTGCCAGTTTCCAGGCTCGAGTTAAAAGATCAGTTCCTTCCTCTTTCTGTCTCTCGGATCCCTTACTCTGGGCCTGGTCCTCCAAGAATAATACATATTCACGAATATAAATATTCTTAGTACAACTGAATAACCTCAGTGGGTACCGTGAAGAGTAGACCTATCCCGCTGGGCTCTGCCCAGATTCCTGATTCACAAAACCATGACATAAACTAACATAGTGTTTTAAGCCACAGCAATACGTATCAGGAACAAACAGTATTTGAACATCTTTTTGTTCGGTAGTTTATAATTCCCGATTTTTTGTTTAATAGCAGAAATCTCTTTTCCAATAAAATCTCATGTGGAACTCTAATATGTAAAGGAGGTCAAGGGGATCTGCTTTGCCTGAAGTCAGGATAGGGGACCTGAACTTCTTCAGACTTCTTATCTCTGTCCCACGGCTGAGAAATATCTGATAAATGGAGGGATCCTCAGGATAGAATTTAAGATAACAGATCTAGTCCTGCTCTTCGTTTTACAGAGACTATACTTGAGGTCCAGGGGTTAAATGACTTGCCTTACATACACTGTTCTCAAAGTGTGGTCCCAGGACCAGTAGAATCAATACTATCTGGAAACTTGTTGAAAATGCATGTTCTTGAGCCAAACCCCAAAGCTACCAAATCAAAAATTCTGGGTGTGGGGCCCAACAAGCCATCCAAGGGATTCCAATGCAAGTGAAAGTTTGAGAACCACTACTCTGTATCACAGAGTGAGGTAATTACCAAGGAAATACTTTGAATTGATCAGACCTGGATTTGAATCCTGGCCGCTTCTTAATTTGGTGAACTTGGACAAGTTACTTAATGTCCCAGCCTCAGTTTCCCTATCTGGAAAAAGAAGAGAGTAATAACTACTGTCTCTTCCCACTTCTATTCCCACTCCCTCCTGTGAAGGTACCAATCCTTTTTTTGTGATGGAGAAGGAGAGAGGGAAGCCCGAAGCTGATGGGATGACTCAACCCAACCAAAGGAGTCAGTGGCTGCTATTTCCTGAGTCTGGGGTTTCCTTCTAAGCATCCTTGACTAATTCAAAGAGAGCAGGTGAAGCAATAAGGATATGTCACCACGGAGATTTAATTCACACTGACTGGCTGGATCAAAATTTCTGAGCGAGGCCCTGGTATTTCTTGCACACAGACTCAAATTCACCATTGTGTAGAAATGTCTCTCCAGGTCTCATGCCTCTGTCTGCAGCACCATCCCAAGGGCCCTCCACCCCTCCCAGTTCCTTCCCTAACCTTCCCCCAAGATGGAGCAAGGCAGACCACAGCTGGTTCTGCCTCTAATTACTGTTTTCTTCATTAGCCTGTTTTTCCTTCTTTCTCACTATAATGTCAATTCCAGAAGGAGGAGGTTGTCAGGGCAACCCAGAGTGGAGGCAAGAAGTCCATCCTTGACCGAACCTTAACCCAACACCCACAGGGTTCTTGGATGCCCTCTTGTTTGGTAGCAAGAATGTAACATTTTAACATTTTCTGATTTTCTCCTCTCTTCTCTCCCTCTAATAATCTCTCTGTCTCCCTCTGCAAAGTCAGCCTGATCTGTGCATATTCTCCTGAATTTAGAAGCTCAATTCCTTTTGTTTCTAATGACGTTGATACTTTCTTCTCCCTGATACAACAGATCAAGACCCTCCCAATAACCCCACTGATCAGCACTGCCCACACCACCCTCCCTAACGTGGCTAGGGGAGGGAATACATGAGGCCAAGCACCGGGAGAGCCTGAGTGTATGGGGTGGACACATGCAAATCAGAGCTGGTGGTATTAATGATTTTATTAATCTCTGTTTCTCTGGCCCACATTCTCTCCATTACAAAACTCGAATGTTGGTGCTGAGTTGCCACAATTAAGTTACGATGGCAATTAAAATGATACGAAAATGGTGTGAAGAGAAAAATATCAGAATACAGAAACACATTATGTCTAAGAGATGAGATGATGATTTTTGCACTTTTCTGTATTTCCTGAAAAAAAATTTTTTTTTGAAACAGGGTCTCACTCTGTTGCCCAGGCTGGAGTCCAGTGGTGCTCACTGCAGCTGAAGCAATCCTCCCACCTCAGCCTCCCAAGTAGCTGGGACCACAAGCACCTGCCACCATGCCTGACTAATTAAATTTTTTGCTTTTGTTGTTGTCTTTTGTTGTTGTTTATTTGTTTTTTTAGAGATGGGGTCGCCCTATGCTGCCCAGGCTAGTCCTAGACTCCTAGGATCAAGGGATCCTCTCACTTCAGCCTCCCAAAGGGCTGGGATTACAGGCATGAGCCACTGCACCCTGCCATGTAAATTTCCTGAAATTTTTAAACAATAAGCATATATTACTTTTTTACTTTGTTTTAGAAATAGTTATAGATTTACAGGAAGTTCCAAAAATAGTACAGAGAGCTTTTATGTACCATTTATCCAGGCATATATTGCTTTTATGATAAAAATAAAGATATTTTATTTTATTTTTTTCTTTTAGAGACAGGGTCTTGCTCTGTCATCCAGACTGGAGTGCAGTGGTATGATCATAATTCATTGAAACCTCGAACTCCTAGGCTCAAATGACCCTCCTGCCTCAGCCTCCCAAGCAGCTGACTACAGGCATGTGCCACCACATCCAGCTATCTAAAAAATAATAATTTTTGGTCTTGAACTCTTGGTGTCAAGTAACCCTTCTACCTTGACCTCCCAAAATGCTGGGATTACAGGCATGAGACAGCATGCCCAACAAAAATGAAGATGCTTTAAAAATACTACCAGACATACAGCAGCCAATTTGAGAGAACTCCCAATGGCCAAATCTGAGCTAATGTGAACAGTAAATAATGATAGGAATGGATTATAATCTATAAAATTAAATAAATATTCATGAGTCCATATTGATAGAAATAAATACTTGAATAAATACACAACGAGAACGGATATAGCTCTTCTTTACAGCACCGTTCCAATTTAAAATGTAGACAGAATGATGGAGATAGGAAATCAGCATTAGGCAAATAGCACAGTAATAACTGTTGTCAGAAACCATCAATAAATACTAAAATTAGTGAGCAAAAGAGTGATGAGAAACAGGGTATTTGCATAGTCTCAAAGTATCTTCCCACAAGATAATTATTAATTACAAAGGGAAAAACAGAAACGGAGCAGACATAACCTCAGCCAAATTATCAAGGTCAGCATCACCAGTACTAAGACATGTTGCTACCATGTGTCTCTAACATGATTCACAATATCACTTCTGTTGCGTTCTTATCCAAAATGCATTACCTCAGTCTAATCACGACAAAACCTCACACAATCCCAAAAGTGATCAATGGAAAAATACTTCTTTCTTTCTCTCCCCAATCATTGAAGGTCTTCATATGTCTCCTCACGAGGAACATTCTACAAAATACCTGACCAGCACTCTTCAGAAGTGGCAAGGTTAGAAGAGACAAGGCACGACTGAGGAACTGTCCCAGGCTAAAGGAGGCTAAGGACACAGGGCAACTAAATGCAATGTGGAGTCCTGGATTGGATCCTGAACTAGTAAAGGTACATTAGTGGAAAAACTAAGACTGTATCAATTAGAGTTCTTGATTGTAAGCAACATAAACCAACTCTGGTTAAATAAGATTTATTGGAAAAGCATCAGCGTGCAAAGGAGGAGCCTAGAGTTGAACTAAAGCAGATTGGCTCCAGAGACCCAGCTCCTAACTGTTACATTTTTCTTCCTTTTGACAAATAAATAAGCATTTATTGAGGCTTTCTGCGTTCCAGACACTGGGGATATAAAATTGAACAAAGACTTGGTTACCGAACTCAATTACTCCTGATAATGCTGGTATCCCCAGTCCTGAATGAATGCCATGCTCCAGGCAGGAGCTTAATAAATGGCAATTGAAGGAATCCATCAACTGTTGTGGTAACTAGCTTCCAAGATGATCTCCACTTCCGTTAAGTAGTCCTTTTCTATACTGAATAGCATCCTGCTGGACTAATATAAGATGGTGGAAGTGATAGTATATGATTACTGAGGTTACGTCAATCTCCTTTGCAAGGGTCACCTGCTCTGGGGCAGCTAGCTGCCATGTCACAGGACACTCAAGCAGTTCAGTTTTACATGATGAGAAGTTGCAGCCTCCTGCTAACTGCCACGTGAGGGAACCTTTTTTGGGGCAGATCCTTGAGTCCCAGTCAAGCCTTCAGATGGCTACAGCTCTGGCTGGCACCTTGATTCAACATTGTGAAGAACCCTGAGTCAGAACCACCTAGCAAAGGGTTCTTCAATTCTGGACCCACCGAAACTATGGGAGATAATATTTATTATTGTTTTTGGTAGCTAAGTTTTAGGGTAATTTGTTGTGCAGCAATACATTAATGATACACCCATTTGATGAATAACTGTCAAACCACCTCTTACCTTGTGTTCTGTGCTTCCTATTATAGCATCGTCATGACAATATTTGACTGTTTACATGCCTGCATCCACCAGATGGCCTGAGGATAGGGATGGTCCTTTATTTCTGGGTCCCCACTGCCTGATGCCATACTTGACATATAGCGGGTACTCAATAAATACTTGTTGAACGGATGAGAAGTGGAGAAGGCAGTCCTAAACCTGTCTTTATCCAGAGTTCTCTAACAATCCTACTAAATATTGCCACTGGGGAGAAAAAAAAGGGATAGATTTTCTTTAGAACCCTGAAATCAGTAAGGTTTTCTTCATTCCCTGACTTCCAATTATCAACGTGTTCCAAAGATATCTGTGTTCCAAAGATAGCTGAAATAGAAGCAGAAATGTTTAGCACTGAGATGAATGTCCTCCCACTCCCCACTTGGGTTGAGGAATGGCAATTCCTTACATGCCACAAAGGTATAAAATGACCCTTCATAAGTCATCTCAGTGGGCTGACTTGTCACTGTTTGTAAATGACACAATGTGAGGAAATTAGTTATATTCAAAATGTGCCTCTTTCCGTCTACTTAGAAAATTAACAAGCAACCATTAAAAATATGAGAAATATTGATCAATATGGAAAATATATAATGTTCAGTGAAAAAGCCAGTAATAAAATTACATGTGCATCACAAAGACTGTATTGGACACCTCTTCAGATCCTCTTGGCCCCACCTGTCTCTTAGTCTAGGCACTGTTGGAGTAACCAGTTCTGGGTCAACTCCAGTCAGCTTCTCACAGGTGCATCCTGATAAATGCCCCATTTCTCTAGCCTCTCACCTTGGGGCTTTTCTGTTGACATCATTGCCTGGACTTAGAGGCAATCCACTCAGCACTGATGCAAGGGCAGTCCAGAAGTGTGGCAGAGTTAACGCCCCATGGGGAAAGCCTTTGACCAACGGGGGCTGGGAAGCCATGGAAAAATGCTTCTTTCTTTCTTTCCTCGCTCTTTGATATGGCTCCTCAGATAGTTCGGAGCTGCACTCAGCTGTGGCCAGTTCCATCATTCAGCCTTGTCTGCTTTGCTCCCTCACCTTTTGCTTTTGCTCCCTGGAATCACATTCCTCAATAAAATACTTGCATGGAAACCTTTGTCTCAGTCTCGCATTCTGGGGAAACCAGGCCAAGACAAACATCACGACGTTAGAATAAAACGTATTTATAGGGACAGAGATGACAGGAAAAGCACAAATATGATGGCAGTGGTTGTGTTAGGGTGGGGGTATTATGAGTGTTTTTTATTTTCTTTACTTACAATTTTTTCTTAAATGAAACTTAACTTCTATAATTAAGAAATGTACATTTAAAACATTATTTCCATTTCATAAGTCATTGTCAGAAATGATACTGAACTAGACAGAAGCACTGACAGAATGTCACTCAGAGACCTCTGCTCGGATGTTAATGATCTTCCTTAAGGAGTGGGGCAAGGGAGAGAGTCAGGAAGGCATATTGCTGGGGAAGAATACAGGGAGTTGAATTAATTGGCCAGAGCGTTGCTAAGGAGAATCTATCCTCTCTACTCTGTCGGTTTCTGAGTTTGGCATGGAGCGTTTAGCAGCATTTTGACCAGCTCTATTTTTGGCATTTTCTTCACTTAAAAAGTCTCTATTAATATCGAGGTATTTTAACATCCCAGGAACATTTAAGGAAAAGCTCTTCAGCTCCTTTGAGGTCTCCCTGTCCCATCTAGTCAGTGGCCAAGGTTAGGGTTGGAGTCCTGGGTCGGGGAGTGGGAGGCAGGGGAATGAGGCAGGAGATGGAAGTGTCTGTGGAAGATCATCACCTGGGAGGTGCCGATGGGTAAGAACCATCAAGGCAATATCTTTTGGGTAGGGGAAATGCCCTGGAGCCTGGAGGAGAACAAGTCAACAGAGGTAGGTCAGGATTAGGGGTGGGGCAGGGAAAGCAGGGATGTTCCCTGTGGGCTGGGCTGGCGTCTTACAGAACTCTACCTCCAGGCTGGCCCTGGTAGCTGGGGCTGGTTTTAAGAGCAAAGGACACACTTGAGGCTGTCAACTCCAGTCAAAGAAGGGAGGCAGAGATCTGGAAGTTTCAAGCCCCAAACCATTTCGATGCCTGCATTTTCTAGCAATGTTTCCAGAGTCACCCAAATATGTTGGTTTTGCTTTTCATGCACTGATTTGGGAAATGCACCCACAGAATTTCTGGCACTCCAGAAAGCCAGATGACAGGGCTTAGGGTAGCATGTTGAGAACCATCCGAGCTTCCCTTCATTTCTGAAGGCCTCTCAAAGTGGGAGAAAATAACTGGAAGGGGCCGCCATGAGACGGGGACACCTAAAGGGAAACAACAAGGCCCCAGTGAGGGAAAGCCAGCCAAGGAAGCAGCCTCCGGTGCACACTCATTCCTGCAATCACATAAAAACATATGCAAGTTCGTGGTGTGCAGGTCAATATTTAACAATCAGCTCTCTGGAGTGGCAGGGGGTGACTTGTTTGCTGATTTCCATGGAGTAAATGTACTCCCTCCATGGCCAAGTTCAAGAGACCCATGGTTTAACACCAGTTTGCAAAATTCCCAAATAGTTAACAATTGGCTCTTTTGAAATGGCATGAACCAGCTGCAACACACCACTGTACAAGCCAGTTCAGCAGCACTGATTTGTCCCCTTCGGCACCCAGCATGTACTAGGTACTAACTGAAACGACCGCCATGAGGTGGGCTGTTACTAGTATTATACAGATGGAGACATTGAGGCTCCAAACACATCGTTTTCTCAGGGTCATAAAGATGGAAATAAACAGAACAGGAACTCAAATTCAAGTCTCTAGACCTACACTGTCCAATACAGTAGGCATGAGATATCCAGTTCATATTGAACACGTGACGTGTGGCCAGTCCAAACTCAGATGTTGCTGTCAGTAAAATATATACCAGATTTCAAAGATTTAGTCAGAAAAAAGGATTTAAAATATCTCATTTACATATTTTTTCTATTGGTTATATGTTGAAATGATGTTGTGGGTATATTGGGTTAAATACAATATATTTTTGAAATAATTTCATGGGCTTCATTTATTTCTAATGTAGTTACTAGACAGTTACATACCTAGCTTATATCCTATTTCTATTGGTGTGGCTGTGAACTCCTGGCTCAAGGCCCTCTTTCTAAAACACCAGATATTTCTCATATTCAGAGATACACAAATTCCTACAGGTTTCTGTGTGTAAAGACACACACACACACACACACACACACTCCCTCTTGTACACAGGGCCACTGACTCTGCCCCAGTTCCTCTGTATACCCACCCCCCTCACCACACAGAGCCACTTAGGGAAACAGGCCCTTGAGCCATAAAAGCATACAAATCTGGCCAGGCGCGGTGGCTCACACCTGTAATCCCAGCACTTCGGGAGGCCAAGGCAGGTGGATCACCCGAGATCAGGAGTTCGAGACCAGCCTGGCCAACATGGTGAAACCCCGTCTCTACTAAAAATACAAAAAGTAGCTGGGCATGGTGACAGGTGCCTGTAATCCCAGCTAACCAGGAGGCTGAGGCAGGAGAATCATCTGAACCTGGGAGGTGGAGGTTGTAGTGAGTCAAAATCATGTCATTGCACTCCAGCCTAGGCGACAAGAGCAAAACTCTGTCTCAAAAAAAAAAAAAGAAAAAAGTATACAAACCCCCAGACCTGCCCACAAGGTGCCACCCAAGGACTTCATCCCCCTCCATTGGCCTGGAGGGAAAACACAGTTCTGTAGCATCTAGTGGGGATGCCTCCTACCCGCAGATCAGCATTGCTGTCAGGCTGAATGGCAGGCACATGACCAGTGGCATCTTTCCCAGCAGCATAAACGTCTTTGAGGAATTCCTTTGAGAGAAAGATATTTGCCTTGGTGCTGAAATATTACTGCTGTGAATTTGAGCTGAATGTCTGACCCTTAGGTAACAACAACAGCAGTGGCTCCAGTGTCCAAGATAGAAGTAGCTTCTATTGGGACCAGCCTTTTCCCAAGCTGTCTTCTTCCTGAATTTTCCAGCCTGAATCTTTCCTGACAGAAGTCTCCTGTGTTAGAGGGTGCTGATCAGAAGCCCTGCTGCTCCCTGCTTCTCAGTGAATTTGCAGTGCATGTGTGTGGGTGTGTGTAAGTGTATGCGTGTGTGAGGGAAGTAGGAAAATCAACACATTTTCATTTAGGCGCTTCCCTACCTCATCGACAAACACACTTTTTTGGCATGTATGTTTGCTGGCCTGTGTGACTGCGGCACACTTGCTGGCCTTGAACATGGGGCTATGGTCTGGCTTCACCACACTGGTTTACTACCTTTTAGGGGTCAGGCTCTTTTCAAGTTCACAATCATTAGGCACCCTCAAAGGGTTTTGTTTTTCTTCCCTTAAGCAAAAACACCTTCCAACCCAGGCGACATTAATCTGATAATCACATGGAGTAATTATCCAAAAGCAGACCTCGGATTCTATAAACAGCCACAGCCAAGCCCCCACTGGGACTTAGCAAAACTCTGCTTCCAGAGGTCTTGGCAGACCCCAGCATCTGTCACAACAACCAGTGTAGTTTATAAAGGTTCATTACAGAACTCAGGTAGGCTCCAGAGATATCGCCTTCCTGCTCCTAATTGCTTAATTAGATGGAATATTGCCTGCTGGATTCAAACCAGATGAGTTTCTGTAGATACATCTGACTATAGAAGGCTCTAGGCTTGGCCGGGCGCGGTGGCTCATGCCTGTAATCCCAGCACTTTGGGACGCCGAGGTGGGCAGATCATGAGGCGAGGAGATCCAGACCATCCTGGCCAATATGGTGAAACCCCATCTCTACTAAAATACAAAAAATTAGCTGGGCATGGTAGTGGGCACCTGTAGTCCCAGCTACTCAGGAGGCTGAGGCAGAAGAATGGCATGAACCTGGGAGGTGGAGCTTGCAGTGAACTGAAATGGTGCCACCGCACTCCAGCCTGGGCAAGAGAGTGAAACTCCGTATCAAAAAAAAAAAAAAAAAAAAAAAAAATTAAGGCTCTGACTAATTGTTGGGGTAGGGATGGAGATGGGGGGGCAGTACAACGACCTGGAAGATTCTAGAACCAGTGGTATGATAGGATGAGGCCTGTGTTAAGAGAAGGGAAGTAAGGCTCTTGTCTCACACTGCCATGAGTTAGCTGTGTGGCCTGAACACCCAGCTGTCCCTTTGGGCCTTAGTTCCTTCCTCAGTAAAATAAGGTGAGTGACTCAGCTTCCCTCAGGTTCTGCAACATCAGGGCTGCAAGTAGTTGAAGACCGCCATGCCATTCCCACTGGTTTGTCATTTCACATAACAAGGGGCAGAAGAGGGTATGCCTCAGGCAAGGACAATCAACAGATTTATATCATCAAAGGCTCAGATTCTTTCTCTGCTGGTTATTCTGCTCAGTGGCACATTGTGGTCACAAGGTGGCTGCGGCCATTCCAGGTGTCACATCCCAGTAGACACTGTTCAGAGATGGAGAGGGCCCATTTCAGTCTTCTTATTGAGAGGAGGATGTCTTTCCCAGAGGCTTCTCCCAGAGACCACCTCTCTCATTGGAGGAACTTGGTCACATGCTCACTCTCAAGCCAATCACTGATAAGGGGCATGGGACTACTTTGATCAGCTTAGAACCAATCTGGATTTAACTCTACGGGTAAAGGTGGCACTTGCAAAATATTGAGGTTCTGTTAACAGGAGAGAAGGTAGGGTGTGGATGTTAAAAAACAGGCAACCAAGAGCATCTGTTATACATACCACTGAACATTTAAGTGGAAAATAGGACACAGGTCTGGTCCTATTTCCCCCATCCCCCATTTCTCTCTTCCTTCTTTTAATCCTTTTTATCCCTTTGTCCTAGTTAACATTTCAGGGACATAAGACAAATCAAATTGGCTTGAGAATTTTTTTTTAAAAAAGGAATTTGTCGACACATGTAACTAAAAAGTTGAGGAGAAGATCTGGTCTGGCTTGATCCAGAGATTTGAACAGTATCCTCAAGGAAGGCTGGATCTGTCTGTCTTCCTCTTCATTGCCAGCTCCCTGACAGCTTATTTCTCTCTCCACTTCTCAGCAGATATGGCCTTCGGTAACTCAAGGCTTACATGGTCCTTAGTGCCCAGGCTCTGGAAGGAGGACGTTCCAGTTATCTACTGCTGCATAAAAAATGCTATGGACTAAATGTGTATTTTCCCCAAATCCATATGTTGAAGCCCTGTTCCCCAGTGTGATAATATTTGTAGATGGGCCCTTTGGGAGGTAATTAGGATTAGATGAAGTCATGAGGGTGGTGCCTGCATGATGGGATTAGTGCCCTTATAAGAAGCAATACCAGAGAGCTTGTGCTCTCCACAGAGCACAAGAGAAAGGCCATGCAAGCACACAGCAAGAAGATGGCTGTCTGCAAGCTAGGAAGAGAACCCTTACCAAGAACTGAATCAGCTGCATCTCCGTCTTGTACTTCCGGACTCCAGAACTGTGAGTAAATTTTTGCAAGTCACCTCATCTGTGCTGTTTTGTTATAGGAGCCTGAACTAAGACAACAAATCATCCTCAAACTTAGTGGCATAAAACATCAGCTCTTTATTATGTTTGTGGATTCTATGGGTCAAAATTTGGACAAGTCATGGTGGGATAGCTGGTCTCTGCTCCATGATATCTGGGGTCTCAATTGGTGTCTTGGTCTACTACGGTTGTCATAACAAAATACTATAGACTGGGTGACTTAAATAAAAGAAATTAATTTTCTCACAGTTCTGGAGGCTGGAAGTCTGACAAGAGGCATTCAGCCTGACTGGGTTCTGGTGAGGGCTCTCTCCCTGGCTTGCAGATAGCCACCTTCTCATTGTGTCTTCACATGGGCTTTCCTCAGTACATGCATGTGGAGAGGCAGAGAATGCCATCTGGCAGCCCTTCTGATAAGGGTACTAATCCCATCATGAATACCCCACTCTCAGGACCTCATCTAACCTGAATCACCTCCCAAAAGGGCCATCTCCAAATACCATTACATTTGGGGTTGAGGCTTCAACGTATGAATTTGGGGATGGTTACAAACATTCAGTTCATAACAGCTGACAGATGGGAAGCCTCAAATGGCTGAGAGGTGGTATCATCTAAGTGCCTTTTTATTGTGTCTGGCACCTTGGGTGGAATGGCTTAAATGACTGGGGGTTTTTTCTCATTCTTTCTGTCTTTCCTCTTCCACATGGTGGCTCAGGGCTCTAAGAGCAAGTGTTTCAGCAAACAAGACAGAGTCCAGATGATCTTTTAGGCCACGGCCTCAAATGTCAAATGGCATCACTTCTGTTATATTCTATGGTCAAAGCAGTTGCAAAGCTGCCCAGATTCAAGAGAAGCATCTTGGGCTACATGGGCTCTAGTTCTAAGGGAGAAGTATCAAAAACTTGTGGCCATTTGTTAAAACTACCACAAGGGGTCCCTCTTTCTCACAAAGTCCTTACAATCCCGGGAAAGGACACCGATTGGCCTCACTGGGATCCGAGGACAACCTCTGAACCAATCACTATCAGTATGTTGATTCAGTGCCCTGAGTGGCCAGTCTCAGGTGTAAGCTCCACTTTGTGCCATTTGATGGACTGTGTGACCTTGGAGGAAGAGGGTTTGGCCTCGGAGTGCGTATGAAACTGACAGGAATCTTTGGGTTCATGACTAAAGTCTATCAACCTTTAAATGATAAAATGTAAAGATTATTTTTTATCATTGTCTACTGGTAAAAATCAAGGAAGAAGGATAACTTGAGGCAAATAGCACTAAAACTGTACCCAAGTGGACCCCTCACCCCTACCACTGCCTGCCCTTTGCTTGGGAGGACCAGGCAGGGAATTGGTCACCACATTCCCCAGCCCCTCTTAACTTCCTGTCAATTCCCACCTCCACCTGGTGTCTCTCTCCCTGTTCTCTTTCTCCAATCCAGTTCACCCTTGGCCAGACTTCACTTCCTGAAATGTGTCTTCTGCTTAAGTTGTTCCATGACCCAAACTCCTGAGTAGGTCATTCAAAGCCAATCAAGGCCTGGCCCCAATTTACCCTTCTGACTCTATCTCCTGGAGTTCATCTGTAGGAACCCCTACCCATGGTCAGGCAGACCCTGAGAACACGCCTAGTGTTCCACCTCTGCTACCTTTGCCTGCCTTTCTGCACACCTGCACCTGAGCCAGCCTTCGAGGTCCAACTATAGATCACCATCTCCTTGACACTATTCCTGATCACCCCAGACTTTGGGGATTTACTCCTTCCCTAAACAAATACACTACATGCTATGTCCATTTCTGGTCTCTGTGTTTGTCTTCTCCATCCCATTCCCGCCAGATCCCCCTGGCAAGCTTGGTGTCCCCAACCCAGGAAGAATTATCCCCTGAAGCAGAAGGAATTTAAAGGAACTTCATGGATTCAGTATTAAGCTGCTTTTGTTGTTCAGCTCTGACTAGTGTGTCCCAGTACTGATAACTGGGTTCCTAACATGCGTCCTGCAATAATAATGACATCCAACATTTCCAAGCACTGCCTAAGTGCTTTGATATCTCCCCTTATTTAATAATAAAAACAATGCTAGTATTTTTCCCCCATTTTACAGAGGCAACTGAGACACAGAGAAGTTAAGTAATCTGTCCCCATTCAAGAGAGAGAACATGGGCTCCACCTCTTGATGAGGGAGTGGTAAACTTTAGGAGAGCATGTGGGACCAGAAATATTGCTGTAACCATTTGTAGAAAATACAGTCTAACACATCATACTCTCCTTCAGATAATTTTATTTTCAGATAATTACTTTTTATTTTCAGATAATTTGAGAATTATAGAAGAGAGTTGCAAGGATGGTACAGAAAATTCCTGTAGGCCCTTCATCAAAGTTCCTCTAGTATTAATAATATCTTACATCCTCATGGTACACTGATCAGGGTACATTCAGTCACTATATCTCCCAGTGTCCTCTGATCTGGGCATTGTCTGGGCCTTTCCCTACCTTTTCTGACCATGATTCTTTTGAAGAAGCTTGGGTCAGGTGTATACTCTCACTTTGAAAAAGCACACAAATCTCACATTCAACTTTAAGGATGTATGAAATTTTAAAAGTCAATAAAATTCCATGACCACAGTGAAAATAGTTCTTGTATTGTATGCTCTTCCCATCATATATGACTGTCTAAAGATTGCGAACTCCTTGCCTGAGGCATATGAATCCTTTTTCTTAAATGGAAAACATCTCCTAGGCTGATCTGAGCTTCTGTTTCCACATCCAGTAATAAAGGAGTAGTGGGGTGGGCTACACGATCTACACACTCTGCCTTGGCTCTAAAAGTAGATTTCATAAACTAAATTTCATGGACTTAAAACAGAATTTTTGCTCCTTAATTCTTGATCAAATCTCTACCTTAATTTTAAGGTAAACACTATTAAATCAATTTCTTTTAAAGTCTAAAACCTACACTTTCTCTGTCTCCAGGCATTCCTCTCCCCGTCTCTCCACTTCACCAGTCTCAAGACTGTGGGAGGACAGCGGGTGAGCTCAGGATTCATCATCCCCCAGCCACCAGTGACCAGTGTGCCGCCAGCTTTAGGAAGCATGCAGAGCAGTTCTGATGGATGAATGACATCTCTTTCAGATGGACTGCCCCATTTGCCTCCTTACTGCTCTGTTTCTGTTACAAGTTTACTAACTTGTATAACTTCCAAGTGCATTTTTCCCTCAAAAATTACACAGTCAGGTCCTCCAGGGCAGTGACCTGGGGCACTATTTCCTTTCCCTGCCCACACTGTGTCCACTTTAGGGGTGGTCAGGGAATATACAATGACCTACTCACTCCTTGGGTATCAGCAAGACTCGTTCTGGGTATCTCCTAGTAAAACAATTTTTCATTCATTCATTCAACAAATGTTGACACCTATTATATGCCAGGGGCTGTTCTAGGTGCGAGGCCCTGTTCTGTTGGCGATAGGATGTCCAGCCTCTCAGATAAGATGATATTTGAACATTGCTCTGGAAAATCCCCATCAATTGCTGGCTAAATGTATTGGAAGGATAAAATGGGGTACACGTGGTAGCAAAGCAATGTGTGTCTGGGCTTAAGAATAAACAACAGGTTGTTTTATTCCAGGTGAAATATATTATGGGTTTTGCTTGCTCTTTGGTTTTGCTTTTTGGTCTTGTGTTGATGAGTTTTGTTATGCTTTTGACTCAAATGGCCTGTTCCTAGGTGCATGCAAGGAGAGCCTAGAAATGTAATAAAGGTAAAATGAGGTCTCTGGGTTTGGAATCCATATACTTTATAGCAAGACAATTAAGCCCAGTGATTTCAGATGGGGCTAGGAGGCTCATCACAGAAACCAGCTTTGATTAGAGCTGCTCATCGTGCTTTGCCTTCCTTGAAACCAAAGGATGCAATTTGCAGGTCACTGGGCATCGGGAGACTCCCAGTGCTTCAGGAAACTTACCATCTCCTCCAGTTCTGCATCCCCTGCTCAAATGTCCTGTCAGCCACACCCTGACACACTCCACCTTCCCTCGGCCTCTGGGTGGATGGGGACAAACCACACTTCTGAAGTCTTGATGCTACAGGGATGCTCATTTTACTTCTGTCTCTCAGCTTCAGAGAGAAACCGTTTCCCTTTCAAATGGGATCCAACTGTTTAAGCAAAAACATCTATTGAACTTTGTCTCTTCCTTTGGTCTCTTGGAAAGATGGATTTAGGTTTTGATTCCATCAAAACGAGGAATTTGCCTTATTCTGTAAGATCAGAGATTGGAGGGATTTCTCTTTTCTTTCTTTTTTTTTTTTTTTTTTTTTTCCATTTTTTAAACCCTAAGGGGCAGGCACTGACTATCAAGAGAGCCACATCTGACTGCAGACTCCCCAGCGTAGCACCGGCTCTCCCATGCAGACCTCAAGTGCAGGTAACCCATGCTCCCAATCTGCGAGGGGCCAAGGCCCAACGTCCACCTCAGAGGTCCGGGATTCAGCCGCCATGGGGTACGTTCCAGGAGGTGCCATTCACATGATCATCCATGATGAGGTGATGCTGAGCCTGACAGATAAGAAAAGGGTCCCACTCTCTAACAGGCACTTGAAGCTCCAAAGGCCTGGATTATTTAATGGAAGGAAGTAGTATTGCTCCTGCCTCTAAATGGACCTGTGTGACCTTCAGCAGGGTGCTGAATCTCTCGGACCTGTGTCTCAGCCGTAAAGTATGGGGTTGAGCCAGACTGGCCTCCTGTTAGGTGCAGGCACGTGCAGGTTCCCTTTTCTTCAGACTGAGGCTGACACAGCAGGAGGCCATTACATTAAGGGTTCCATCTTGACCAAATTTGCTTGGCGCCATTATAAAATGCAGGTAAAATGTTTTCCTCTCACAAGCACTAAGAAGCATAAAGTTTCCCTTTTTCTTGCTTTTTTTTTTTTTTTTTTTTATGGCAATAGCCACCAAAATGATACTTTGCATTGAAAATAGAAGGAAGTTGGGAGTGCAAGAGTGTCTGGAGGAGGGTACCAGGAATGAAAGATATATTTGCAAATGTAGTAAGAGGTGACTATGGGTGGGATGCACAACTGTTGTTTGCTTGCTGGCTGGCATCCATCCCTCTTTCTCCACTTTTGGGAGCTGATAGTGGTGGTAAACCAGCCCCTGTTTCTCCTGATCCTATCCACTTCTCCGGCCCCAGATACTGAGCTCTGCACCTTCATGCCTTAATTACTTTGAAATACTTCTGTACAATCACACACCCGATGACTCCCTTCATCATGCTGAATTCTAAATTGCGTTTGAAGTAGCTTATCCACTGTTAGCCCTCTGATTAGCTTCTTTCTGAGCTCCAAAATGAGGGTAATCAGAGTGGAGTAAAGATTTTACTGCATGTGCTGGGAGGGAGGAGAGGGCAGGGGAGCTCTCCATCGCAATTTTCTAATAAGACTTTAAGAGCTTTTAAAAAGTAGGCTCATATCACCCCGCAGGCCTGTGGTCACTCTCCGCCCCCATCCCTTCAGGAACACCAGTTCTCAAGCTCATCCTCCGCATCTGACTGCGCTGCCTTTAGCATCTCCTTCAGCCCTGGTCTCTCCTCCTCTGAGATTACATTTTGTTCTTGAGATTAGGAAAGCGATTATAGCCCTGTTGTCAGTCACATCCAGCCAGCCCCTACAATCTAGATCAGCTTGACTCAACTGCCCCACTGCACAGCCTGTGGAAGCCCAAAGGCCCCTTCCATGTTTTCTGAGGATTTCCAAGTGGGTTCTGGCTTTTCCATGGTCATGTCTTCCCAGAGGAAGATTTCTAGGGAAGCTAATGAAGCTTCAACTCCAGAGGCACTTACTTGTGGGAGGCCCCCAGCAAAGTGTTCACGTGGTCGTGTTTTGTCCAATTTGCAATATTTTAATATTCTTTTCCCTTCAGAGGATCTCACCAGACCGAGCTTCAGATTGCACGAAATTTGGACCTGCCCATGCATCTAGCCCCCGTCTCTGTGCCAAAGGGCATTCACCCAGACACGAGGCTCAGCACTTTGTTTTTGACCAAAAGACCTCCAAGTATTGTTGAGTATAGTGTCTTCTCTAAAGTGTGTGTGTGCATGTGTGTGTGTGTGCACATGAGCATGCATATTGGGAGAGTGATGGTGAGGGCATGTGAAGAAGGGTTTATTGGCCGCCAGACGTCCTCATTCTTAGAAATTCCTTTTGGACCCCAGCGTGGGTCATTTCTGTGACCTTCACCCCAGGGACCTACCCTCTCAGTAACTCTCCGGCTTCTCTCTCTCCACTTCTTTCTCTACGCCTTTGCCTCCTTTCTCTTTCCTTCTTCCTCTCAGGAGCAGGGCAACTTCCTTTACTCTCTCATTAACCATTACCTTTGGGTTCTTACCCTGTAACCTCCCCTCTCTGCCTTTAAGAAGTTTGTCATGGTATTTCCCCAGGCTGGTTTCTCTAGGAGGGTTTTGGGTACCTGCTGTTGAGAGAGTATATACTTTTTACATCACTACCTGGCTTTCACAGAAAGTACTGGGCTCTTCTTTCTAGGGTTTGGGTGAGCAGACCCTGAAACCTGGGGATAACAGAGTAATAGAGGTGCCAGGGAAACCTCAAGAAGCAGAGGTGGCTGGGAAAAGGTGGGTGGGCTGGGAGCTTTGGTACCAAGTGTGTGTGTTGAGATGCTGGCCCCAGATCCCTCTTTTCCATCCTTTGGAAAGCCCCAAGGCTTACAGCCAGCTGAATAACACTGAGGAGAAGGGGCCATTCCCTTCCTTGGATTCCAACAGCTGCTCCTGGTGGCTCCCATAATACTATGTCATATATTTTTGTTTGTGTGTCTGTTTCTGCCTCCACAATTCTAAGTTCTTGATGCCAGGACCATATGTTATTTATTTCTGTTCCTCCCCATTTAGCACAGGGCCTGGAGTGCAGACCTCTCTCGAGAAGTTAGATTGTTAAATTGTGATCCATGTTTGGCACAGCTGGATGGATGTAGTGAATTTGGAGCTTTGTGACCCAGCCTTTGTCCTGCAGCACTAATAGAAAGGACTGAGGGGAAAGTGCTGTCAACTTTGCCTGGGTGTTGGGGGGGAAAGCAAATTGCAGGGTGCTTTTCAAATGCAGAACACCTCCAAAATGCCAATGCAGAGTGAGCGTTCACTATCAGAAAAGCCGCCTACACAGCTCAGGAGAATAAAAGATTTCCAGGCTGACTTGATTTTTGTTAAACATTGATCTTTGACTTTATAATCGGTCGCAAATTCTGCTCAAATCAGAAGGCCAGCTGGTCTCCTGTGGAAACCTAGATTTTAGATAGGGAAAAAGAGGAATTAGAACGCATTAATTTTTAAGAAATAATATTTAAATTAAGAAGGAATGTATTTAATTACAGTTTACAATGAATTCCTTTTGGTTTTAAAACATCCTAATTATTTAGAATTTACAAGGACTTGAAGACCTATCTATACCATCCCAATTATCAAGGTGCATTTTTCCTGTGAAAAAGGTTACATAGTAGTCTCTGTTGCTATTCTAATATATAATTTTCCTGGAAAATAATGTAGATTTCTATTATATCAAAACGATATAGGCCATTTTGGAAAATACTGACTCCTGTATGTTAATACTAGAGCTGGAGATGACTTCATGGGCCTTGCAATCTATCCCTCTGCCTTCTGGAAGATCTCAATATCTGAAGCCATGACTGTTGAATTCTGTTTTAGAAAGCCCTCCTGAATCTGACTTTCACAGTCTCTGGTTTTTAGTACCCAGTCATTATTCCTACCAGGATGTTCTTTCCAGAAAACTGATTTTCTCCAGCTGCAACTTAAGCACGGATCTGTCGAAAGTGGTAATGAATAACCACTGTGTGTGTGTGTTTTTTGTTTGTTTGTTTGGTTGGTTGGTTGGTTTTTTGAGAAGGAGTCTCGCTCTGTCTCCCAGGCTGGAGTGCAGTGTCGCGATCTCGGCTCACTGCAACCTCCGCCTTCCAGGTTAAAGCTATTCTGCTGCCTCAGCTTCCTGAGTAGCTGGGACTACAGGTGCACGCCACCATGCCCAGCTAATTTTTTGTATTTTTAGTAGAGACGGGGTTTCACCATGTTAGCCAGGATGGTCTCCATCTCCTGACCTCATGATCCGCATGCCTCGGCCTCCCAAAGTGCTGGGATTACAAGTGTGAACCACCATGCCCGGCCCCAATGTGGTTTTTAAGTCCACTTTCCCCCCAGGGTTGAGGCAGTTGTGGGTGTGCTATTTTCCCTTGGCCTCTCCCCTCATCCATTCTCTGACCTGCCTTGCACCAGGAGGCTGGTCCCGAGGACTACATCGCCAGGGGTCCCCGTACCTTCTAGATTTAGGTTGAGTTAGCCATTGGGAAGCACTGGCAGAGACCTGTGTGGGGGAGGAGAGAGAGGCCAGAGAGGCCTTCTCTGTTTGGCCCCTTCTCTAGCCATGGTGGTGGCCCCATGACCGCAGCACCCATGGAGTGGCCTTTCCTCACAGGCCCAGCTCTCCCAAGGCTCTGAGAATAACTCTTTCTTCTCCAGTCTTCAGGTCCAGAGGTAACAACAGCCCGGCACTGTGGCTAGCCTTTGGATTTCCTTCACCTGCTCACCTTCTGTAAACAGTCCCATCACTGAAGTCTCTTGAACCATAGGGCTGGCTTCTGCTTCCAGCCAGAACTCCACCTCATAAGCTGGGTGACAAGGTGTCTAAAGCCAATTCCCTTTTTGTGGAGCAGGGGAGCTCCGTCAGGGGTCAATTTGTCCCATTTCCCCCCGAATTACCTCAGAGGGTCTGGGTTTCCCCATTGGTCCCAAGGCCAGTGGAAACTCTTGTGTTGTGGTCAAATCATACTGTGCCCACCATGAAGAAGGTTCTGGAGTGGGAGCTGGGAGCTGTGGGTGCTAATAGATAGACGCTACTCCACAGTCCTGTGCCAGAGGGACGTGGACACAGGGTGGATAGTGCTGATGTCATGGTCATTCTGTGGGTGGAGAAGGACCTCTGCGGTGTGGGGGAGGAGCCCCAATCATGGGGCTCCAGGCAGAGACAGCCTCTGACCACAGCTGCCAAGACCTGCCTTTGGTATGCTCAATCCTTTCTTGCGGCTCCCTGTGCAGATCCCTTTTCAGACCACAGCCCGGTCCCCCCCTCCTGCCCTGCACAACCCTCCTGGGGTTCTCTTAAAACTTAGCACAGTGACATAAAATGCCTCAGAGTGGCTAGTGACACAGCCCTGAGAAACACCACTGAGAAAACCCCATGCTGACCCCTACACAGCCTCTTCTTATCTGCAATGTGTGACGCACCCCTTTACTCTCTGGGCCACAGTTTCCCCATCTGTAAAGAGACACCCTGCCCATGTGTCCCACCAGGGGTTTAAGTGACTCTAATAATATGTGCAGGGGTACTTTGAACATTGTTTTGGCATCACATGGTCTTCTCTTTCTGACACCCCACATCCAAATCATCAGGAAATGCTGTAACTAAAACATTTAAAGCATTAGACCAACAACAGCCTCCAAACTGGCTTTCCTATTGCCACTTTGTCCCTGCTCCTGAGTCTGTGCTCTGCCCACAGCCAGAGTCATTCTTTAAGACATAAATTAAAAACATGAGTCAAGATCCTGCAAAGGCTTCCCAGCTGACATGGGCAAAAGCCAAAGTCATTTAAAGTCATCTACAAGGCCCAACGATCTGCCAGAGAGTCCAGCCTTGGGCTCCAGACCCTCCCTGGGCCATGCCCTGGGCCGTCTGCCTTCTAGTGTGCCTGGCTTGCCAAGCACGCGCCTACTTTAGGGCCTTTGCTCCTGCTGCTATCTGTGCCTGGAGCCCCATGATCGGCTTCCTCAGCTCCTTCAGAGCTCTGCTCAAACATTACCTTTGCACCAAGGCCTTCCCTCACCTCTTAGCATCCCCACTCCAGGTACTTCCCATTCCCATGACTGGAGTTAGTCTTCTCCTTGACTCTCCCCTACCTAACACGTGCTAACTGCTGCTCACCTGCCTGCTTGGTTCTGGCTCCCTGCACCGAACAGTGGTTCATTGCTGGATCCCCACAGCAGTGCCTGGCATGTTGTAGATGATCGGCAAATATGTGTTGAATGAACACATGGGATTAGATTTTTTTCCCTTTGCTTTGACTTAAGTCTCTTTGTCCGAAGGCAGGGCCTTCTGTATCTCAGTGAAGCTGTGTGTCATGTGAAATAAACCTGTGTAATGCAGGTAAGAGTCCACAGCTTTCACCTGAGCTCATAATGAAAGGGGGCTGGTGGTGACGAGAGTACATGGGAAAGTGCAATTTTTAAATGGGCATATAAAAATTAGGCTTGGAAATGCACAATCTCATTTTAAAAAAGAAGCTAGGACTGAAATATGTCTAGTGCTAATTTTATTCTACAAACATTGTTCTAAAAATGTAATGCCTTTATAATTTTCTATCTCCCATGACAATACAATAGCTTTGATGCGATGGTTCCTTACAAAGAAGAAGTGGTGAGGATGAAATGGCAAGTGGGAGAGGGAGAGGGGCTGCAGGAGGGGAGGGGCTCTTCTGGAGAGGCTCCTACACCTCAAACAGGTGTGCCAAGAGCTGAGCAGAGACGAAAGCCTGTTGTTTTAACAGGGAAGAATTTGGGCTGGGACTTGGGGATGGGGGATGGGGGTGCTTACCTGATAGGAAGGATGTCATAATCAAAGGTGAGGAGGTGGAACTGGAGTGGGATGTAAATGACTTCATTCGAACAGAGGGCTGGAATGGGGCCGAAAACGCTGGCTGAGACCAACAAGAACGAGCTTCACTGCGGGGTCCGGAATCCTGCCTGCAGCCTTCATCTAGTGCATGTTGATGGAGCACGGGATGTGTGGCATCCGCAGGTGTGGCCCTGAGCCAGGCAAATCTCCCACCTGGAGCTCTTCTTGGAGAGATCGGTGGGCTTTGAGAGGGGACTGTAACACACAGCACCTGGGCTCTGGGACCAATGAAGACAGAACCCGTCTACTACCTCTGATATCACCACTTCCCAGAGCCCCAGAATCTTTGCCTGAGCAAAATGGCTCCAAGTGAAGCCCAAAGGATTTGAAGTTTCGGTTCATTTCCAGGCTGTAGGGAGCTGCACGTGTCACAGATGGACACAGTCACACACCATGTTGGAGTGAGGGGTCTGTGATCAGACAGCTCCGAGTTGGGATCTGGCTCTGCCCCTCAGTAGCCATACAGCCTCAAGTTGGCCCCTGCTTCTCTAAGATTCATTTGCTTTTCTGTATGAGAGTGGCCCTAGGACCTACCTTCTGATATATGGACTCAGTGAGCCTGTTCCTAAAACTCTGGGCCCAGTGCCTGCCAGGAGGAAATGCCCGGGGTCTGTGATCATGACTCTTCTGAGCAGGGAAACATCACCAGTAGATGCTCCCAGACACTGACACTTCTCTGACAACAGAGGGCACAGCCAAGTCAACAACCTGGAGGGGATGGGCTCCATGTTCAAGACATAAGTTAATGAAGACAACTCACTTTTTTGTGGGCAAAAGCACAGCTATTGACTCCTTTTCTTGGTCTGCTGCTGTAGTTGTTGAAAGTGTTTCCACATCTCCCACTTCCTTCCATCTGCACAGCTCTCCAGTGTGGTAAGTAGGATTCATGGTAGTCCCTTGTAGGATGGAGGAAGGAGGGAGGCACAGGAGTGGCACCACAGCCCATCCCAGGCAACACTCAGCTGTGGTGCTGATGACGAGTGGCCCTGGTCAAGGCTGGCAGTGTGGCCAGAGCTCAGCCTTCCCAGAGCCCTTCCTACATGAGAGCCGACCATGGCTGGGAATGTCATCTCTCCTTGTCCTCCTGAGGCTGCAGTTAGGCCCTGACTCCGAGGGTTGCCCTCCCCTCTGTAAAGTGCTTCCTGTGGAGGGGCAGAAGGCACAGAAGCTGTTCTCTGGAGCAGGTTGCCTCCTGCTGTCTGGGTACCATGGCAACAGATACGCTTCTCAGTACTTCTCAGGTACTTCCACTGCCTGATCCCAAGCAACACCACTACCCAGGTCGACCCCACCAGGATTCACAGCGATTCTGAGCCAGCACCTTTTTTAGGCATTGACATCTGGGCTGTGGCAGCCTTCCAGGTCACCTCAACATCGGGTCGCCACTCTCAGTTGCCTCCAGGGTGTCTGCCCCTTGGAGGTCTTTCTGTGAATTCACTGGCTATGCCAGGAAGTTGGTGTCTGTCTCTTTACCACGTTTGAGAATTCTTGATAGGATTCTTGATGATAAGTCCCTGTTAAAGTTGCAGCCACAGTACCTTTTGCATAGTGGGTGCTCAGAAAAGGACCCCACAGCATACCTTGGTGCCAGACCTACATAGGCTGTGACAGGAAGAACCAAGGACTTTTCAGGTCAATAGCTCATAGGAAGCAGGGTGGGGGGGCGTGGGGGGGTGGGCAAGAGCTAGCCCTGGAAACCTGATCACAGCATGATGGGCGCCGAGAGCATGAGTGTGCGGCCAGACTGCCAGGGATTGAATCCTAACTCCATTATGTAATTAGCTAAGGACCTTGGGGAAGTTGTTTAACACCTCTGTACCTCACTTTCCTTACCTGTAAAAATGGAAGAGATAAAAGTGTCTTTCCTGGCCGGGAGTGGTAGCTCACGCCTGTGATCCCAGCACCTTGGGAGGCTGAGGTGGGTGGATCACCTGACGTTAGGGGTTTGAGACCAGCCTGGCCAACATAGTGAAACCTCGTCTCTACTAAAAATACAAAAATTAGCCAGATGTAGTGGCACATGCCTGTACTCCCAGCTACTTGGGACACTGAGTCAGGAGAATTACTTGAACCTGGGATTTGGAGGTTGCAGTGGGCAGAAATCGCACCACTGCACTCCAGCCTGGGCAACAAAGTGAGACTTTGTCTCAAAAATAAATAAATACATACATACATACATACATACATACATACATAAACGTATCTTTCCCTTTAGTGCTTGGAAGGATTGAATGAACTAATTCCAGCAGACCGTGGAAAATTGGTCCTGGTGTATCACTAATGCTCCATATGTGTTCACTGGCAGTATTTATCATAATTTGGGTATGCTAAAATAAAAAGAAGGTCAGAAAACAGAATATTTTGTGGAAGCCATTGCTATATATGTGCACTGAAAATGGAAATAGGTGCTCAAAAATTCCAATAAGGGTTATCTGTGGTTGGTGGGATTAAGGATGGCTTTCAGTTTCTTTTATATATTTTTTCTGTAATTCCCAACTTTTCTGCAGTGAACTTATATAAAATGATTTTGAAATGAGATATTTTTAAAGCTTCTTTCAAAAAACCACCTGAGACCTCTATTGCCTTCCCATCCTGAATATCGTTTTGGATTCTAAGGAGATATTCCTGCTGTTTCCAATTGCCTGGGAACAAAAGGAAACCCGCTGAGACGTCTTAGCTCGAGTAGTGGAGGTTATGTTTCTGCAGTATTTTGCTTGTACACCCAACTAGAAAATGAGACATCTTGTGTTTTGAGTGAATCTCTTCCATTAATCATGGGGATACTCCAGGTCTATCCGGCAGAGTGATTGTTATAATTACAGCCTCCATCTCCAAAGATAATGTCGGCAGTCAAGTGCAGTGTGCATGAAGTAAGCAGAGTCTTCCCAGAGCTTGTAGAGATGTGACTGCTTTCCTGAGTCACAGAAGCAAAGGGCAAGACAGGCTGGGTGGTCCATAGATTTCAGGTGTAGACAGAAGTGTGGCCATAACTATTGAGAGGACTTCCCAAGGATTCTGCAATATGTAAATACATATGGTGTTGGCTGGAATATTAGGAAAGGATTTTAATAGTCCAGGAATTTCCTTAAGGACAGATTACCCAAGTCTGGCTAGTGAGTTCTCCAGCCAGGCTCTGCATCTCTTTTGCAAGTTAAAGCAGTTTGTACCCATCGACAGGCTATGACTACTTCAGAGGTTCACTAAAAACTACACAAATTTTAGAGCCCAAGAGGTGGGTGGGAAACATGACAAATAAAACATGCCAGTGCCCTGCCACCAGGCCATCTGTCCTCTCTGTTCTCTACTTTGCTAGTAGCTGTGGCTCCCTAGGGGTCTTTGGGCAATGCCAAGAAGACAGAAGCTGACCTGGCTCTGGGAATCCTAGAAAACAACCTCCTCCTCCCTCCTGGTGTCCACCAGTGCTAAGGGAATACGTCTCAAGCTCAGCTCAAAGAAGAAAATTGTCAGAAAGATTCACACAAGGTATGCCCCTGTCTATAAATAATAACAAAAGAACAAATCCTTTCCGATTCAGCCCTCTTCCATCACCGTAACAACCCCCTTCTTGTAAAGAAGTATCAAGACAGGCAGAATGAGGAGTCTGGATGTTTCTCATTGGGGGTTTTCTTAACCCTCCAATGTTTTTGTGGTTTTGGCATCTTGAGACGTATAACATGCGTCAGTGAGCTCTGTGACCACCACCAGGTGGATCCTGCTGCCAGCAATAGCTCTTAAATCCCTGCTTGTCCTCCCCTACCTGTGCACCCAACCTCAGACTAGGACAAGCACCACAGCTACATTAATCACAGGAAGCAAACAGAGGAAAGATGAAGGCTTGGAATGAAATCTACCCTATTGTATCCTAATTTCAGGAAGAAGTGTACAAAGCCCTACAAAAAGGATAGAATGCAGGGACTGCAGGCAGTCAGTGTCCTTAGTTCTGGGACCATAAAATGAGGAATTAGCTATCCTAAGGTGTGAACCACAGGCGGAGTTCACAGTGAGGCATATGGCAGTGTCTTGGGCCATTGCTGGCCAGCGGGTCTGGCAGTCAGGAGGAAGAACTGGAGCAAGGAGGGTGGGGCTGATGAGCGAGCCCCTCTCTCAGTGTCTCCAGCCAGCACCAGCCTGCGCTTCTGCCTCGCATATCTCGCAGAACTTCAATGTTGGCCACATCAAACCCCACACCACACAAGGAACAGGATTTGGGACAAAGTTGTTCCCAGAGTAAACACTGACAACAACAATCCAGCACAGCTTGCAAACTAAATTGGGGTGAAGCACATTTAGGATGTCTGCTCTGCAAGAGATGCAGGATGTCGGCCAGCCAGAAGGATGCTTAACCTGGAGATGAGAGAGGAGGATGCAGGGCCAGGCAGGTTTGAAGTCCTCCTCCCCACAGCTGCCTTTCTATTCTAGCTTGCCCTCTTTTCCTATGAGAGTCTTCTCCTCTTTTAAGTCTACCTGGTATTTAGCAGCGTGAGTGTGCGTCCGTCAGGATTCAGTACATGAAACAGAGCAGAAAAGGATTTGACACAGGGAACTGTGCTTACAAAAGTCGTTGGAAGGGGTGGGAAAGTGAAGTCTGGGGGCACCACTGGCCTGTGGACTTCAAGATCCAGCCTCACGGCCGAGGTCTACAGGCAGGAGGTCACCGCCACGAAGCTGCGATGGCAGTACCCATGCCCACAGGGGCTTAATTGCCATCCCTCTCTGCACCATGTCTCCCTTCCTGTGTTAGTTTTCTGTGGCTGCCAAAACAAGGAATCACACACTGGATGGCTTAAACAACAGAAGTTTATTCTCTCCCAGTTCTGGGGGCCAGAAGTCTGAAATCAAGGTTTCCACAGGCCCATGCTCTGTCTGAGACTCTGGGTAGAATCCTTCCTTGCATCTTCCCAGCCTCTGGCGGTGGCCAGCAATCCTTGGCACTCCTTCCGACTGCATCTCTCCACACTCTGCCTCTGCATCACATGGAATTCTCCCTGTGTGTCTGTCTCCACATGGCATTTTCCTCCTATAAGAATACCAGTCAGCCGGACGTGGTGGCTCACACCTGTAATCCCAGCACTTTGGGAGGCCAAGGCGGATGGATCACTTGAGGTCAGGAGTTCAAGACCAGCCTGGGCAACATGGGGAAACCCTATGTCTACTAAAAATACAAAAATAGCCAAGTGTGGTGGCATGTGCCTGTAGTCCCAGCTACTTGAGGGGCTGAGGCAGGAGAATTGCTTGAACCTGGGAGGCGGAGGCTCCAGTGAGCTGAGATCGCGCCACTGCACTCCAGCCTGGGTGACAGAGCAAGACTATCTCAAAAAAAAAAAAAAAGAATACCAGTCATATTGGATTGGGGTCCACTCTAATGACCCCTTCTTAAATTGATTACATCTATAAAGACCCCATTCCCAAATAAGGAGAATTCACATTCACAGGTATTCAACCTTAGAACTTCAACAGATCTTTATGAGGAACACAATTTAACCCATAACTCTAACCTAGCATTGAAGCATCTCATTGGCAGAACCTCATTTACATCCAGCCAAGCAGTCTGGGAAACACAGTGCTAGCTTTCAGACTCTCCAAATAGAGTGAGGTTGAATAGAAAGAGGAGAGCCTGCCTGTGTGTCCAGCCCAGTAGGCCACTGTACAAGCACTATCATGTTCTGGCTGAACAGACGATGTAATTGTGCTACACAGAATAAGAGATGGTTCAGGGGAGTGGTTAGCAGCACGGGCTCTGATGTCTGAGTGTTAGCCCTTCCCCTGCTGGCTATGAGGCCTTGGACTAGTTACTTCTGCTCTGTAATCCTGAGTTTCCCCACCTGTAAATGTGAATAATAATCACAGCCATTTCTCAGGGTTTAAGTGAGGGTTAAATGAGACAATGGACTCAAAGTCCCAGGGGCCAGGCCTACAGTAAGCAGTCTACAGATGGTAACTTCTATTAAATTACCAAACTTATTAGGTTTTTTCTGTGTCCCACCTTGGTAGAGAATTGGATGAACCAGAAGCAGAGACGCACTGTATAGAAGAGTCCCCAGAATATTTAGAACCTTTTGTAAACATCAGAAACTCCAAGAATGCCAGCCAAGATGTACATTTTCTGAGGTAAGAATTTTCTCATTCCAAGCAATGGCCCATCAGAGAATCAAGAAGCTAAGGGATTTGTGTCTAGAATAGATTTATTCAAGTTCTGTTTGGGATGACCTAACTTTAGTTGAGATAGAAAATAAAAAGTGGTTGTCAACCTACACATGGGTGTTTCCCCACACAAGTATTGTTCCATGTTTATCGTCATGAAAAAGGGAAACAAAAGTCATATTAGCCATACTTAGGATTCGGATCACAAATACTTTTTTCATTATAACATGCACAGTAGATCAGACATAGCTTCATGGTAGTCAGCACAACCTGGATAGAAACACATTTTGAGTTTTTCTCTTACCAAATCTGTCTCTTTTAAGTGTGATAAAGCAGTTGAGACAGAAATCAGATATTTACTCCTCAGACGGGAGTGAAATTTTCATAGAAATTTAGCTGACAAATATTAAGCATTATGCAATTCAATACTAAAACAATCCAACGCAAAAAAATAGCAAAAAAATTGAGCATTTTGCCAATGAAGATACACAAATTGCCAGTAAACACTTGAAAAGATGCTCAGCATCACTGGGGAAATGCCAAGTAAAACCACAATGATACAGCATAACCAAGCGATGAGAATAGCTAAAACAAATAAACAAAATAAACTGAGAATGCCAAGGGCTGACAAGCATGTGGAGCAGCCAGATCTCTCAGACATTGTCAGGCAAAATGCAGAGCAGTGCAGCCATTCTGGAAAACAATGCGGCAGGATCTTTTAAAGTTAAACCTAAACTTACTATATGACCCACTCATTCCACTTCTAGATATCTGCCTAATAAGAATTAAAACATATGTTCATGCAAGGATGTGTACATGAATGTTCGTAGTGGTTTTATTGAGATCCACCTGGGAGCAACCCAGATGTCCATTAATGTGAATGGAAAAACAGGCTGTAGAATGCGCATGCAGTGGAATACCATTTGTCAATAAAAAGGAACAAAATAGCAATGCATGGAACAACACAGAAGAATCAAAAAGTATTACGTTAAAGAAGTCAAAAGATCACGTATTATGTGAGTGCACTTATGTGCAATTCTGAAAAAGGCAAAGCTATAAGGACAGAAGGCAGATCAGTGGCTGCCTGAGGCTGGTGGGGGACAGAAGCAACTGCACAGGGACACAAGGAAGTGGTTAGGGTGAGCGGATTGTTCTCGTCTGGATTGCATTGGTGGGTGGGTTGCTGAATCCTGTTCCTGGAAGTTGCATTTATCCTGGGGAGGGCCCAGAGAGAGGAGCCACCCTGGGGTCCAGAGAAAGAAAAAAAGGAGAATGGATGATTGGTATCATTTTCTATGTTTTCCTCTTTGCCCACAGCAGATTTCTACCAGGGCTGTTTTCTTTTTTAAATGCTGAAATGATTTAAATCATACAGGTGGTGGGGAAGAGCTACATCAGGTTGTTGTAAACTGTTCAAGCTAGCCTACAACCTTCTCTGAAGCCCCTTCCACCTACAGCTTCTCTGCCTCAAATCTAATTTCCTGTTCCTGGTGTCCAGGGCAACATGGTGGCCCTTCCAGTCCCAGACCGCATTCAGATTCCCTCCAGCTCTCTTCTCTTTCCTCTCTCTCTCCCTGTCTGAGCTGAATTGCTACATTTTAAAGTTAATCTATGACAAGATGAGCTGAATGTGACTCCAGATGTGGAAAAATGAAAATCCTGGAACAGAAGGGAGCAGGGGGAGTCCCTGGGTTTCCCTCCGCAGCCTGTGCATGGGGACCCAAGCCATCAAGGACTGAGCATCTGTGTCCGCAGTGGCCTGAGATCAGTAATGTTTGGGTTTCTTGCTCCTCTCTTGGCGCTCATGTGTCTACTGCAGCCTTTTAGAGAAAGAGGGTGAGTAATTCATCCCAGTGCCTTCTCTGTGCCAGACACTGCTCCAGGTGCTGGGCACTCCAAGACCACTGAAGGAAGTCTCCCCCTTCCAGGCACTCACCATCTGGTTGAAGGAGGCAGACCAGCCAGTGGTGACTGCAACATGGAAAACACAGAAGGAGGATTTAGAGAAGCCACTCTGGGAACATAAAGGACAAAAGCTCTTTCTGCATGCTGATTTTTTTTTTTAAATAGAAAATTGCTTTCTTTCTACTTCCTATTACAGATATCTTTTTAAAAATCAGCCTCATGGGGCACCAAATAATTAGCCTATAGGGGATGTTCTCATGCCCAGGGCCAGCCTGGGCCGGGCTTTCTTTGAAGGTAGGCACCTTCCTCTGTGCTGTAGTTCAGCCAAGGGAAAATCGAGGGGCAACTCCAAGTGGGGCTGGATCCACGAAGAGCAGCTGGGGAGAGGGGAATGAAGTAAGTGGGAGGTGGGGAGGCAGGGTCAGGAGGAGCTTTGAGCTTTGTCCTGGTGGTTGATCACAGGGTCCCTGTGGCCACAGGAGGGGGCATGACCCAGGGCTTTCCTGGGATCACCTGGGGGTAGACCTCTGCAAGGGCAGTGTGCCCCCAGCCTGTGCTGGGCATCTCCTGTGTGCCAGGCACCACGCCAAGGGCTTCCTCTGTGCCTTGCCCCAGAGTTCTCTCAACTGGTAGATCCAAGATTACTTTTCATTTTCCAACATATATGACACAGGATTACTCTTCTTAATATAGATAAAGGACTCTTTGCATCCACAGAAAAAAATATAGATTAGATGAAGAAGAAACATATCTAATGAACATATGGACATATGCTTAGTTTCCTTAAATAGGTACAAAAGCTCAAATTAGATATCATTTTTTTTTACCTTTCAAAATTTTTTAAAAGAAAATTCTGGCTTGGTGAAGTTTTGGCAAAATGAGAAGGCTCATACATGACTGGTGGATATATAAATTAATACAAACATGGCAGGATGGCAGGATTACAGGCTACCTTCTTATTTTTTTTAAGTTTTTCTACAGTGAACTTGGTGTTATTATCACAGAAAAAGATTATTTTAAAAATCTATGTTCTTGCCCAAAAATGAATCTAATCAATACTTGAGCCCTAACTTCCATTTTGCATAAGAGACAGAGAAACAAGTTAAATAACACCATGAAGAAACAATCTGACAAAATCCAGAAGGTAGAATATTCAATAAAGAATTGATCATCTTCTCCAAAAGTCAACATCATAAGGGACAAAAAGGTTGGGGAACTATTTTAGACTAACTCAGACTAAAGGCGCACAGGGACTGAATGTAATGCCCAAACCTCAATAGGATCCTGACTCAGAACCCAGAGACATTGTAGGGACAGATGAGGAAAGTTGAAAGTGGATTTCTCTGTCTCGGTTTTCTCATGGCCACACTACAGATGTGCTGCTCAGTTCACAACTACCTGATCTGCAGAAGTTTCACCCCCAGAATCACGGTCTATATTAGATACACCTGGAGAAGGCATCACAGTATGTTGCTAAACCTAGGAGGAATTATGCACAACTTCAAAATAGCAAAATGTCCTTCCCTGTTTTACATAAAATACCTATCAGAAAACTCTAAACAGTCTAGCTCTACTAAATTTTCAGTAGGTAAATTTTCAATATTTCTTGGCTTATTGGACAAGTAATTATTCCTGTGACTCCCATGAGGTGGCGCAACATGAGGCACAGAGGCTGGGTGGAGGAAGACAAAGGAGACCACCTGGCACTGCACCCCCATCTCCCCACAGTACCCGGCATCATGCAAGTCAATCCTGAGCCCCAGGGAGGTTGGGGGTTTCTACGTCTAATTAACAAAAGAAACTCTTGGTTGAGGGCCCAGAATTTCTATACAAGTGGCCAATTTTAGCTCACAAAATTTTGCTATTTGGTTCAAAAACCTCTGTTTGAGGGTGGAGGGACAAAAATATCTAACTGCTAATAATTGTCCCTAAGGTTTAGACAGTGGCCTGTAATTTACAGAATTATTACACAGACACATCACATTGAAGAGACTCCAAATCTAAGTGGGCAACTGTTCCTTTCAGGCTCAGACTGCTTCCTGGCTGGAGAGAATTTTCCCTGGTCTGCGCTGTCCTCTCTGGTGCAGGGTGCCAAAGAGTGGGGAGCCCATGAACCTGCGTGGTAGGTGAAGTAGGAACTGTTATCCCCATTTTACAGACTATATAAAGCAAAATGATGTTTATATGTAATATATAAAATATATATGCATTGATATATTTTACATATACTCTATATAACATAAAATATAGGAGATGGAGGCCAGGCGCGGTGGCTCACGCCTGTAATCCCATTACTCTGGGAGGCCAAGGTGGGTGGATCACAAGGTCAGGAGATCGAGACCATCCTGGCTAACACAGTGAAACCTTGTCTCTACTAAAAATACAAAAAATTAGCCGAGCGTTGTGGCAGGCGCCTGTAGTCCCAGCTACTCAGGAGGCTGAGTCAGGAGAATGGCATGAACCTGGGAGGCGGAGCTTGCAGTGAGCAGAGATCATGCCACTGCACTCCAGCCTGGGCAACACAGCAAGACTCTGTCTCAAAAATATATATATATTCATATCTATTCATATATCTATTCATATCTATTCATATATCTATTCATATATATTCATATACATCCATATCTAGTCATATATTCATATACATTCATATCTATTCATATATATTCATACACATTCATACATAGCCATATATATTCATATATATTCATACACATTCATACATAGCCATACACATTCATATATATTCATATATACATATATTCATATATCCACATATGCATTCATACATATTCATATATATTCATATACACATATATTCATATATACACATATATTCATATACACACATATTTGCATATATTCATACACATATATCACATACATATTCATATATACATATATTCATATATTCATACATATATTCACATATACATATATTCATATATATTCACATATGTTCACATATATTCATATTGCATATATTCATATATTCACATATATATTCATATATTCATATATACATATATACATATAGATTCACATATATTCACATATATATTCATATATTAACATATATTCATATATATATGAGATGGACACTCAGAGAGGCTTCAACTGCCAACTCCCCACAAAATGCCACCTAAATAACCTGTGGAGCCAGCTGATTGCTTTCTCCAAGAGAGTCCACTGCCTCAGAACAGGCAGCTCAAGGGTGCCATATTTATGTGATTTGGGGGATATAGTTTAAGATGAGTCTTCACTGGGGTGCAGCTGACTGACTGGGATTAGATGAAGTTCTTCACCCCCATCCTCCCAGGCTAGAGTGCAGTGGTGTGATCACAGCTCACTGCAGCGTCGACCTTCTAGACTCAAGAGATTCTCCCACCTCAGCCTGGGACTTTAGGTGTGTGCCACCACGCTTGGCTAATTTTTGTATATTTTATAAAGATGGGGTCTCATCATTTTGCCCAGGCTCATCTCAAATTCCTGGGCTCAAGCAACCTATTCGCCTCGGCCTCCCAAAGTGCTGGGGTTACAGGCATGAGTCACCACGCCCGGCCTAAAGGTATTGATACAAGCTTTGAGGATTGGGCGACACAGAGTGGGGAAAGTTTGAATGAACCTTAAGAGTAAACAGTTGCTTGATAAGCCAAACTGAACAATGTATTGTTTAAGAAAGGGTCTTCTTACCCAGATGAAGTCTAGTTGAGTGATAAGTAAAAGTTCATATAAATGGATTTTCAGAAAGTTAATAAAACAAATAATAAAGTCATTTATAACTTTATCTTACTGGGCAGGAATTTCTTGCAGAGAATGGAGGGATAATTTTAATGTAGACAGTCTTAGTACTTAATCCCATTAAACGTGGGGCTGCAGGTGGCTTCCTTCTCAGAGAGAAGTAGGGCACAAAGTCCCTCCATGAGAAGTTGGGTGCGCTGGAACTTGACCTCAGTCTCCCGGATCCAGGCTCCTGCCCCTTCCCTCACACCACAATGCCAGTGGTGCTGAGCTCACCCTGCTCAGGCTGCTAAAGACCCCTCTGACAGAGTTCAAGCAGACTCTGCACTAGATGCCAACTCATGACTATGGCGGCTCCTCAGTGGATACTGGGGTAAAAGCACAGGGCAGGGTCTCGGGAGAGGGTGCTATGGCCCTGGAGTGAGCGAGCGCCAAGAATAATGTACCCGTTTGAAGAGTGTCCCCCCAAAATTCAGGTCTACTTGGATCTTATTTGGAGATACGGTCTTTGTAGATGTAATTAGTTAGGATGAAGTCATACTGGATTAGGATGACTAATGTCCTCCCAAGAAGGTCACATGAAGACACAGGAAAGAAGGCTCTGTGACGTCATGACAGCGGCAGAGATTGGCTACAAACCAAGGAACACCAACGATTTGGGGCAACCACTAGAAGCCAGGAAGAGGCATGGAAGGATTCTCCCCTAGAGGCTTCAGAGGGAGCATGAGACGTGACACACCTTGATTCAGACTTCTGGCCTCCAGAACCGTGAGAGAATACATGTCTGCGGTTTTAAGCCCCCAGCTGGTGGCACTTTGTTATAGTAACCATGGGAAACAAATGTGGATGCTGTCTGAGCAGATCTGCTGAGTGCAGCACACACCTGGGCTTGCTACCCCTGCACGGGAGCCCACAGAGCCCTGGGTGGGATGGGCAGCCTCCCTAGGGCTGTGGAGGGGTGGGGGCAACCTCACACAGACAGGATGGGATGTCCAGATCACAGCCTTTGCTGGCAGTCTGTCCACTCTGCCAACATTCAAGAAAGGACTCTTTAAAAAAAAGTCCCCCAACAAAATCAATTCTGGAAAAGCTTCAAAACACAACAGAGCTCCCCACTGTGCCTCTTAATTTTCCCCTCCAGAGGGGACAGTCTCGCACCTCATTAGTGCCTCAAAGGAGACAGAACAATCCAGTGCTGTGCTGGGGACAGCATTCGTGGGTGGGCAGAGCTCACTGTCCTGCCTCCTGGCAGGGGGGCACAGTCACAGGGCTTCTGTGAGGACAGGAGTCCTCAGAAACCTGGAACACTTCAGGTTCCCCAACAGGAGCTCTGCTGTTTTAGAGACCGGCACTGAGCTCTGAGCTAACCCACCCATTTGTTACTTGGATCCGGAAGATTTCTCAGCCCAAAAGTGGCTTGGTCCTTTTCTCTATGAGAAACAGGGTTTAATAATAATTAATTTGGTAAACTACAATCGGGGGTTCACATGAGGATGCTGCAGTGACTCTTGTTGGAAATCAAGAGATGAAGGACATGAGGTCCCACTCCCAGGGCACCATCTATAAGAAATATTAATTCGACGTTGAATGCTTATGTTTCCAAAGTGAATCCTTGCACATCCTCTCATCGACCTGCCCCATCGTGCTGATGAGAAACCTGAGGCTCAAAGAGGCTGAGAGATTTGTCCTGTCTTGGCGTTCACAGGAACTCTTGGAAGCAGAGTTCCTTCCTCTGTGGACACGATACATACGCACGTTACCAGGAAGTTAAGGAGAAATGGCAGGTGGCAGGAGGCAGTCCAAACCCACGGCCAGAGTTCCAGATTGATTATTGGGTGGGAGAGAGAAGAGCCTATTGAACATCCCCATAGCAACAAGACAGAAATCTGGGGGCACCCAGTCCCTGGGGGTGGGGGTTGGGGTTGGGGTGGGGTGGGCAGGGTGGGAGAACGTAGAGCCTCAAATGTGGTCTTCTGACACAGTCTCCAAAGACAGAACAGTGAAGGACTGAAAAGATGAACCACTCATCATTTAGAGGGCGGTCTCAGTCTGTTATTACAGGCAACCTGGCCGGCGGGAAACTTTAATATTATGAGGCCAGGTCCCAGCCCCAGAGATTCCACTCAGGGGTGGCCTAGGCATCGGGATTACCAGAACTCCCCAGGGACTTAAAGATCTCTCCGTGTTCATAATACTATGTTGGTGTGTTTTTCTCCTCCTCCTCGTTTTTTAAAAATTTCACAAGGATCCCCAGAAGGTGTGAGCAAGACACGGGGTTAACATCAGACCACCCAGAGGCCTGCCTGGGTCCAGGTGAGGAGAGCAGGCCTAGAGGATACTGTGTACGTGTGTGTTTAAAATTAGGAGTCGTTTACATGGAGTAAGATTGACCCTTTGAAGTTTACAGTTTTGTGAGTTTTGACGGATGCATATAATCCTGCAACAGCCCCACAATCAAGACATAGAAGAGTTTCATCACCTGAGGGCCATTCCTGAATGGAGTTCCAATGACATGAGTTAGGCTCCAAACCCAAATCCCCTAAATTCTCTGCCCAGTCAAAGAAGTGTGTCTGCAGTTCCTTCTCCTATTTCTGGGCCAGACAACTTTCCTGATAGTTGGAAGCAATGATTTATCCAACAACCCAGCTGGGCCTCGTTAGAGACTGTGTTGAAAAAGCCAGGTTGCTAATGTCACTTTTCCTGCTTCTCCCAAGACTAATTTTCTGGACCTGAATAGCACCCACAGCCAATACCTTTTAAGATCACTAAAGCGACTTCCATGGGAGAAAAAAAAATCAACCATTTCTCAAAGCAATCACAACCGCTTTCCTCATGCAGCTGTTCCCAGCTCCTGAGAAATCATTTAATTGGTTTGGAGGTCACAGGATCCTCTTCCAATTAGGGTCTCATCATGCCAGCTGCCATCTGCACTGGGGACAATTGGACTGGGCCTGTAAGACAAACAAGCCCATCTGAGAGGCAGCCACGGTCCTTCAGCAACCAGCTGGGCTCCTTCCACGAGGCAGCTTGTCTGTAGCCTAGAGCTCATCCTTGCCTCCAGGACTGTTATTTGGGACCAGAATGAAATAAACAGAACAAGTATTTTCAACTCGCCTCTTTCCCTTTTCCAGAGCAGCCCCCTTGAGGATAGATGGGGTTGGCAGGGTAGCAGGGCCCTTCCAGATCTTATCTTTCAGCCATAGTGGAAGGAGAGCCTCCTGCCATGGCTTGTTGGCGTGTTGACTCTATTGCCCCCTTCCCTATGATGCTCATACCGTATTAAATTGGCCTCCGTTTCAATGCCAGGGAGGGGACCCAGTGAGGAACTAAGTGTCAGGAACATGGTGAACAGGGGGTGGTGTGTGCATGGGAGTATTTAACAAAATGTTCCCATGTTGGGACGACTTGTAAGAAAATGGAGGGAGGGAGGATGACTTAGGCCAAATGGTGGAGTCAGCAAAGCCCCAGCTCCTGTGATTCCTCCTCCACAAATCCCTCCTGGAATCATGCCTCTAAATGTCTAAAGGAACATCTGCTATGCTCCCAGGGCCCTGAGGACCAGCTGCCCGCTGAGCCTGGGAGTGACTTCAGTCCAGGAGTCACACTCTCCCAGACAGACCAGGGCTGTAGGCCTTCAGGTAAAGCTGTGTGGCTAAACCTACATTGAAGAAGATTTATCTGGACCCCTACCCTAACTCCAACACATTAATACTTGTTTTTCGTGGGGCTGGGGGAGGGAAGCCCCCTGCTGCCCTGACCTAAGCCTACCCTGGAACTGTGGCAGAACTCCTAGGCATGGTAGCTCCACAGACCACCCTTCCTTGTGGATGAAACTTGTGCATGCCCTCATTAGGCCCAGAACTGCCTAATTAACTCTTGAGTTAGAGAATCCTAGAGTCAAAAGCAAATCATAAAGGGGAAAGCCTGGGCCAGAGCCTTTATTGGGGTTTCTGTGGGAAAGACAGGCGGGATAGGGTAAGCAGTTTAGGAGTAAATGATTCTGGATGGCTTTGGGGCCATAGGGACTGTTCCTAGTTGTCTGACACTCACTGGGCCCTGGCTTGATGTAGGGCATGGAGAATAAATCCAGGGCTCAGGCATGGTTAGTTTACCTATGAAAGGCATGCTCAAGGGAGCCCTTTGCTATCTCTAATAATTGGTTAGCCCTGGGAGAAGCAGTCTCTCAGCAAGGTCAGAAATGCTGGAGCATCAAGAATACAGAAAATAAGAAAAGAGAGTAATTGGCCCAGTGATGAAAGGATGTCAAACAGACAAATTCAGAGTCTAGGAAAACACAGTTAAAACAGAGGTCCCATTCCCCTCTCTCTGCCTTCCCAGACACCTGTCCCACTGTCACAGTAGGTAGCTAATCAGACATGAGCAGGGCAGAAGAGCCCCACCACCACCAATCAGGAGTGTCAGGTGACCATCAAGTGATAGGCAATTTGTTAACTGTCTTTATTTTTTATTTTTTATTTATTTATTTTTTTGAGATGGAGTTTCGCTCTCGTTGCCTAGGCTGGAGTATAGTGGTGCAATCTCGGCTCACTGCAACCTCCACTTCCCGTATTCAAGTGATTCTCCTATCTCAGCCTCCCAAGTAGCTGGGATTACAGGCATCCACCACCATACCCTGCAATTTTTTTTTGTATTTGTAGTAGAGATGGGGTTTCACCATGTTGGCCAGGCTGGTCACAAACTCCTGACCTCAGGTGATCTGCCTGCCTCGGCCTCCCAAATTGCTGGGATTACAGGCGTGAACCACCGCCACCGGCCTTAACTGTCTTTCTAAAATAGTAATTGATTGCAGCCAGCACCAGGGAAAGGCAGTCTCCCAATAAACAGAAACACCTGAAACTGGTGATCAGCCGCTTCCTGATAAGATTTCAGGAGTTAAGTGAGTGCACTCATGCATGTACACTAAAAAGCAAAATGGCAGAATTTAACTGGTATTTGACCTTCTCTAGGAATGCTAGATTGTTAAGGGAAGAATGTCTCGAGTGAGCATGCGTACAGCTCCAGTAAACACACTGTATTTGGGGCTGGCCCCTCGCAAGGGCTAACAAGCTATTGTGCATGCAGACAGCCCACCCCAAGGGAAGAATCAGGGGCAGAAGGCACGCAAGGCCTTGGAAGCATGCCAAAGTATAAAACCCCAAGTCAGAGGTAAAACAGAGCACTTGATCTCTCAAGCTTCACACTTGACCCTCTTCCAATTATACTTTACTTCTTTTCATTCCTGCTCTAAATCTTTTTAATAAATTTTGCTCTAAAACTTGCCTCGGTCTCTCCTTCTACCTTGTGCCCCTCAGTCTAATTCTTTCTTTTGAGGAGGCAAGAATGGAGGTTGCTGCAGACCAGTAGAGATTCGCCACCAGTAACATATGTTTGTGCTTCGTGACTCTAATACATTCCTAGCGCTAACAACACCTGCGCCCTGATGGTCAGGAAACTCATTCTCCTCTGGCTCTCCTGTCAGCCCCACAGAGCTCTTACGGCCATGCTGAAACTCATTGTTTTTCAAACTCCAATCTTGTCAAGACTGTAGATGCTTTCCCTTCTGACATAGGGTGTAAGAGAGAAGTTCTCAACTCCTTCCCCCTACACCCTGCCAGGGTTCCTTAGCTCCAAATGGCTCAAGCTCTTCAGAAAGGGCATTGCAAAGAAGCCATAGTGAGAGGTGACAGTGTGCTAGCAGCCCTCACTCTCAATGCCTCCTTGGCCTCGGCATCCACTCTGGTGGCGCTTGAGGAGCCCTTCAGCCGGCAATGGCACCATGGGAGCCCCTCTCTGGGCTGGCTGAGGCCGGAGCTGACTCCCTCTGCTTGTGGGGGAGGTGTGGAGGGGGAGGCGCAGGCGGGAACCCGGGCTGCGCGCGGCGCTCGCTGGCCAGTGCGAGTTCCGGCGGGCGCGGGCGCAGGCTCGGCGGTCCCTGCACATGGAGCAGCCGGCCGGCGCCACCGACCCAGGGCAGTGAGGGGCTTAGCACCCCGGCCAGCAGCTGCGGAGGTTGCACCGGGTCCCCCAGCAGTGCTGGCCCGCTGGCGCTGCACTTAAATTCTCGCCGGGCCTTAGCTGCCTCCCCGCGGGGCAGGGCTCGGGACCTGCAGCCTGCCATGTCTGAGCTCCCCACCTGCGGTGGTCTCCCGCGCGGCCCCCTGCTCCGTGGCGCCTGGTCCCATCCACAGCCCAAGGGCTGAGGAGTGCAGGCGCGGTTTGGGACTGGCGGGCAGCTCCTCCGCCTACAGCCCCGGTGCGGGATCCACTAGGTGAAGCCGCTGGGCTCCTGAGCCCGATGGGGACTTGGAGAACTTTTGTATCTAGCAGGAGGATTGTATGTGCACCAATCAGCACTCTGTATCTAGCTAATCTGGTGGGGACTTGGAGAACTTTTATGTCTAGCTAGAGAATCGTAAATACACCAATCAGTACTCTGTGTCTAGCTCAGGGTTTGTAAATACACCAATTGGTACCCTGTATCTAGCTAACTCTGTGCCTAGCTAACCTGGTGGGGACTTGGAGAACTTTTTCCTCTAGCACTCTGTGTCTAGCTCAAGGATTGTAAATGCACCAATCAGCACGCTGTCAAAACGGACCAATCAGCTCTCTGTAAAGTAGACCAGTCAGCTCTCTGTAAAATGGACCAATCAGCAGGATGTGGGTGGGGTCAGATAAGGGAATAAAAGCAGGCTGCCAGAGCCAGCCAGCGGCAACGTGCACGGGTTGCCTTGGGTGCTGCAGTCTTTTGCTCTTTGGGTCCATGCTTCATTTATGAACTGTAACACTTACCGTGAAGGCCTGCAGCTTCACTGCTGAAGTCAACGAGACCATAAATCCACCGGGAAGAATGAACGACTCCAGATGTGCTGTTTTTGAGAGGTGTGACACTCACCACGAACGTCTGCAGCTTCACTCCTGAGGGCGAGACCACGAACCCGCCAGAAGGAAGAAGCTCCGGACACATCTGAATGTCTGAAGGAACAAACTCCGGACACACCATCTTTAAGAACTGTAACACTCACTACGAGGGTCCGCGACTTCATTCTTAAAGTCAGTGAGACCAAGAACCCACCAATTCCAGACACAGTAGAATGGTGCACCCAGCAAAGAGACTGCTGGGCATTGTTTTGTTTTGTTTTGTTTTGTTTTTGAGATGGTATCTCGCTGTGTCACCCAGGCTGGAGTGCAGTAGCACAATTTTGGCTTACTGCAATCTCAGCCTCCTGGGTTCAAGGGGTTCTCCTGCCTTAGCGTCCTGAGTAGCTGGGATTAAGGTGAGCGCCACCACACTTGGCTAATATTTTAGTAGAGACAGGGTTTCACCACGTTGATCAAGCTGTCTCGAGCTCCTGACCTCGTGGTCTGCCCGCCTCGGCCTCCCTTGCTAGGCATTGTGAACCAGTCAGAGGTCTCTGCCTACCGGAGGAATCACTTCCTTCTAGCTGGTGTGTCTGGCTGACGTTTCTTAATGCACAGCCCTTGGCCACAGTGTGCTGGAGCCAGCTTGTGCCAGCTCAGGAGGGTCCATCATGAGCATTTCTTCCTGGCTCTATTCAGCAGCATCATGTGACAGCTTGAAATGAGCCATGGTGGGAGTATTTACACCACAGTAATCAGCAAATTATGATCCAGGGCTACCACTTGCTCCAGAGCTGGTTATTAAATAGACACCAGCCCTCCCCTGCTTGAGGCTAGGTTTCCCATAGTAACTAGTCAGCACCACACCCCTTCTCCAAAAAACCAGTTCAACAGGGCTCTTCTCAAATGCTTCATGGCACAGATACCCTATCTTTTACGTGGATTCACCTATTCCATAGTCAAACCTCAGGCTTGCTTTTTTCTTTTCCTTTTTTTTTTTTTTTTTTTGAGATGGAGTCTCACTCTGTCACCTAAGCTGGAGTGCAGTAGTGCAATCTCAGCTAACTGCAAGCTCCGCCTCCCAGGTTCATGCCATTCTCGTGCCTCAGCCTCCCAAGTAGCTGGGACTACAGGCGCCTGCCACCATGCCTGGCTAATTTTTTTTTTTTTTTTTTTTTTGTATTTTTAGTAGAGACGGGTTTCACTGTGTTAGCCAGGATGGTCTCGATCTCCTGACCTCGTGATCCACCTGCCTCGGCCTCCCAAAGTAATGGGATTATAGGCGTAAGCCACTGTGCCCGGCCCTGGCTTCTTTTTGTCCTAGCTGGATGCCCTTGGGTAAGTCCTGGGGCGTCTCTGGCACTCTGTTTCCTTGTCCATGAAACAGAGACAATACTCTCTATCGTATAGGCAGGCAGCATCTAACTGAGCTTTTTAGAATGGGCCTGTGCAATTGTAATCAGTGATCTGTGTACAAAGTGTTGAGTCTATGTGTCTCTTACTATGCAGGGAAAACAAAACCTTCGTCTTCCCCAATACCAGCTCCCCAGGCAGGGCTCCATCTGGCCATTGGATCTGATTCTGGCAGTGGCATACCAAGGGTGGGCAGTGGGAGGGGAGTCTGCCTTGGGAGTAGGCAATAATGGGTGCTGGTGTCTATTTAATTGTCTATAGAGAATTAGAAAGGGAAATAAGACTAAGAGTTGGTCTGCTTTTTAAAACTCACACGCATCATTGATTCCAAAATTCATTAGTTATAAAAAATTCCTCCCTTCCAGGGTGGGAAGAGAATGGGAGAAACTGTTCCTTTTCCCCATCCCCCTGTCAGGGTTCTGTTGGCTGCTGCCCATTCTGGGCATTCAACAGTTAAAGGAAGGAGAGAGTCAATTACAGAGAGACTTTGGACATTCACCGCCACAGTTCTCAGGTCTCTCACTGTTCCGACAAACACCCTGCTGTCTTGGGTTCTGGGAATGCAGCATTTTTCTGCACTGAAGTCTGTGGTAGAGTTTGCAAATGGCTGCCATATTTGCAGATGGTTGCAGCAAGATGTAGAGGCTGTTTCTTTACACCTTCAATCAGCTCTGGCCCATGACTTGCTTTGATGAATAGAATATAGCAGAAGTGATGATGTGCGAGTGTCAAGCCCAGGCCTCAAGAAGCCTTGTATGCTCTGCTCTTACCTTTGGAACTCTGCCACCACCAAGTGCAGAAGCCCAGGCTAGCCTGCTGGAGTATCACAGAGCCATCTTCCCCACCACCCAGCCTACAACCAGTCAACACTAGGAGAGTGAATGAGGCTGTTGTAGGTCAGCCAATCCCAGCAGACCCGCCTGCTGACTGCAGACACTTGAGCAAGTCAGGCTGAGATCAGACATACAGGTCCAGATTTATAGAACCTCTCAGCTGACCCATGGACTCAAGAACAACAGTAAATATTGGGTATTTTAACCTGCTAATATTGGGGATAATTTTTTTTTTGAGATGGAGTCCCACTCTGTCACCCAGGCTGGAGTGCAGTGGTGTGATCTCAGATTGCTGCAACCTCCACTGCCTGCATTCAAAAGATTCTTCTGCCTCAGCCTTTCAAGTAGCTGGCATTAGTGAGCCAGTAGTGAGTCACACGCCTGGCTAATTTTTGTATTTTTAGTAGAGACAGGGTTTCGCCATGTTGGCCAGGTTGGTCTTGAACCCCTGACCTCAGGTGATCCACCCACTTCTGCCTCCCAAAGTGCTGGGATTACAGGCGTGAGCCACCACACCCAGCCGGGGATAATTCTTTATGCAGTAAAAGTTAGCAGTGTCTTTTTGCTTGCTGGTTATCTCTGGCCGTGTCCTCATGTCTGCAGGATGAAATTTCATCTCCCCCAAGACCTAGACTGAAAGCCACTTCCTTCATCCAGTCTTCTCAGAGTTCCCAGGCTGGAATTCATATCTTCTTCCTGTGGCACTCAGTTTTTCCATTTCTGTGTTTCTTGCAATTTGCTTTGCCTTAGATGTGTATGTACATAAACCTTCGGGTGAGGAGGGGTATCAGGTCTTGGTCATCATTGTAACCTGTCACGTACCTAAGATACAGTAACCCTGAGGTTCTCAAAATTTAATGAACAGAAAAATAACTTGGGGAGCTATTTAGTCATGCACATTCCCAGTCCAGTGCCAGAAATTCTGATTCATTAATTCTGGGTGGGGCCCAGAAAACTAAATGCTTAACAAGTACTTCAAGGGATACAGATGCAGGTGGTGTGTGAACTACACTTAGACCAGCACTGCAGCATGGAAATGTCCATGGAATAAAACAGGAGGACTTTGAGACCCCGGGAAGTCAAGTAACTTGTCCAAGATCACACCTGGAGAGGGAGAAAGCTGGGTTTAGACTCAGCTCCAGACAGCTGTGCACATACTCTGTGTGAGTTCTCTGCAAAGGAGAACATACCATGTGGGTCTCTTGTATAGCTCTGAACTCTAAAGGTATACCAGTAGCCATTATGGGCTTTCTTTCTCTAAAGAAGACAAATGATTTTGGGAAAACATGTGTGTGCATGCACACACACCTTTAGACAGCTGTTTCTTGGAGAGTCTGCCAGCAGACAGCCCTCCTACCATTCATCATACTTCTCTGCTACACTGGGAAGGTGCTGGGTTGATTGCTAGGCATTGCCAGCATTACTTCGGATAAAGAATCAGCCTCCCACCTGAACGCTGACAAATAGAGAGCTCAACGCCCTAGTCTGCCTTCCCTTCAAGTCCCGAGCAAGGTAGCTTTGATGACGCCCAGATGGGGGCCATGTGTGAAAATAAATGAAGTCCACCCAAATGAGAACAAATAAAGGCTCTTTATTCAGAGCTTGCTATAGCAAAGAAGTCAGCAACATCAGTTGCATTTGGCAGAGACTCCCAGGCAGGCAGGGGAGTGGGAAAGCTTGTTAGTGAGTAAAGGGAAGGCTCCAGATATACCCCAATAGAAGGCTGCTGGCATGAAGAGTGCTGTAGGTGGGCGAACTTGAAGTGGGGCATCCTATGTGATTGGTTAGGGGAGCACATTTGGCTTTCCATGGCTGGTCCTAAGTTGGAAAGGGATACAAATTAGAGAAGCTGGCAGTTATTGATTACATTCCAGTTGTTTTGTGGCCAACTCTTATAAGGGTTGTGGTTTAGCTTCCTGAACTGGAGGTTGCAGATTGTGGGACAGAGCTCTATTTTAACATACAGCCTGGCCATTATCCATTCATATATTCATTCTCTCAAAGGGAGTTTCCAATAAGTTTTTCCTTAGCTGTTCAGCCCCATCCTTATTTCCTACAGAAAAATCTGATATCACATATTCAATGGTGTGTGAAACATGTCCCCAACCCCATGCCACCCTCATATCCCAGCATCCAGAGGACACAGCTGAGTGAAGCTCGAATAAGAGTGCCTCCTCTTTGGGGACTCTGGAATGGAGCTGTGGTCCCATTAATGTCCCAATCCATCATCAGAGACATCTGTAGAGGAAAACGCACCTTCTGAGTCACAAAGAACTTGTATCACCTCCACCCACACCCACCCCATTTCCTCCAATACTGTTCTGACACAGGAGCACTCAATGGTCTTTACGTTTCACTCTAAGGAGGGAAGTTTTGCATAAAGGGCCTCCTGACATCACTATTGTGGCCTAAACAGATTTCCAGGGGACATTCCGCCCTCCCCCTTCTTTTCAGGGACAAGCCTCCATGTTGTTCATGCCAAGGGCCTGGGAGTCATCCTCAAACTGCCCACTCAGCACCCATGTGTGGTTCAGTCTTTTCCCAAGTCCTATCAATTCTATCTCCAAAATCTTTCCCCATTCCATCCAACTCCCAGTTCTCTCCTCCGCACCGCCCCCATCCTAACCGAAGCCACATCTCTTACCTGACTTTGCAAAAGCTCCTTGTAAGTCTCCTCTGTTAATTTAACTAAGCCAAAGCTCCCAAACTCTGCTGAAATAAGAATTACAAAGGGTATATTTGTCTTATAAAGAAAGAAGGAAGGAGGGTTACTGTTCTAGGCATAAGAAAGAAGCTTCACAGGTACTTACTGCTTTTAGAAGATAAGAATGTCACTTAAAATCTTATCTACCAGGGCAATCAATTAAAACTATAGAATTTTTAGGGCTTAAAATTATAGTTATAGGGCAGAGCAACCATCTCCAAAATCTAGGCATCTTAGAAAACACCTTTTCATAAAGAACATTTTCCAAGACAGCTTAGAATGGAATAGTGTCTGCTTTTCTGCAGCTGCAGGGAAGGAAGCAACATTTTTCTTTCTTATTGGGATGAGAGTTCTTTCACCAACAGTTAGAAGAGCCTGCAGTTTCAATATTAAGCACTAGAATTTGATTAGTAAACATCAAGGGGCAAAAGTTTGACTAAGTAACTCAATATTTGTGGCAAACAAATGACAGAAAGAGAACGGTGACAAATGGAATATGGCACAGGTGGTGAAATGTTGCCTCTGAACCCCGTTCCCCCTCTTCGCCCTCCAGGGGGATTCACTGAGTAGCCAGGGGGTCTGTGAACATGACCCTCTCCCTCTGCTTAAGTCACAGCACTTGCCTGTTGGCCCCATGGCTTGTTGGGTATATTATCAGCCCCATAGGGATGACGATGCGCTGTACCTTCTGCCCCCTGCCCCTCCAGCTGTTTCCTGTCCATGTCCACCTCACTAACCAGCCCCACTGGTCTTTCCTCAGATCCCAGAAGTTCCATGTTCCTTCCTCCATTAAACATCCACACTCACTGTTCCCCCTGCCTGGAATGCTGTCCCTTCATGCCTGGTCCATCCCTGGTCACCTGTCAGGTCGCAGTGTAAATGGTTTCCTCTGAGGCCAGCCCTACCCTCTACTCCTCGCCCAAACCCAAATGATACCTTTCTGTTGTACCCTTTCTTAACACCCTAAACTTTTCTTTTTAACACTTGTCACAATTTACAATATATATTTTTCCTTCTTTGTTTTATATCTGTCTCCCTTCCGAGTATAAAGTTCATGAAGGCAGGAGCACTATCTGATTTTTTTCAACACTGTATCCTCATCCATAACACTTAATAAAAATAATAACTGTCAACATTTACTAAATGCTTATAATGCGCCTGGCCCCATCCTGAATGCTTTAAGATTATCAACAACATTTCACAAATATTTATTGAGCAATGATTTTGTACCAGGCCTGGTAGTAGCTGCTAGGGATACATCAGTGAACAGAACAGACAAAAGTCACCAGCCTCATAGAGCTGACATTCTAGTCGGGGAAACAGACACTAAACAAATTAATAAGTTAATTATAGGGCATATTCAAGGTGACAGTGCTAAGGAGAAAGATAATGCAAGGAAGGGGACAGAATAATATGTATAATGAGATACATATTTTCCCTCTTTTCATGGATGAGAAAACTGAGAGAGAGAGAAATAAAAACTTGTCCAGAATTTGAGACCTTCGTTATTAAGTGTCAGATTCAAGATTTAAACCAAGTTCTGACACCACATGCCTAACATTCCCCTTTCCTGCTCACAAAATAGGAACTCTCTGCTTCGAATTGGTGTTTGAATTTAAAAAACAATAAAATACAAGCCAAAATAGGAACTCAACAGGATTTGATGGGGGAAGGAATGAAAAAATGAATCCAGGGGTTACTTGTGCTGTTCGGGTAACCTGAGTATTCACATTGGTTGGGATCTGTTGTGGTTGAGACAACTGCTTTTACAAGTATGCCCACGAGTCCTAAGGTCCACAGAGACCCTTTAGGGGTCACCACAGGAGAGTGGAATCCCTGCTCCTCTCCTGCCTCCAGCCAAAGTAGCTCTCCTCTTATCTATCTAATATATTGGGGTTCCAGGTGACCTGTCTTTTGAAAGAAGGATTAAACATTTTGAAAACTGTTCTAGACAAAAGTATAATTGAGGGAACTAGCGTAGTGAAAATCTCATTCAATGTGAGAGCAATGGTAGACGTAGCTAGTCCAACCCCTCATTCTACTGAGGCAGAAACTGAGGTGGAGAACAGTGACATGACTTACCCAGAGTCATACAGCCAGTGGCCATCAGCACTAGGACTCCTGTCTCCATTCTAGCACCCTTGCTTCTGCATCACTGCTGTTGACAGACCATTAAGTAACAGGGAGGAGAGGAGGGCTGGCCCTGACTCAACTGAGGCTTCTGTGAAGCCAGCTTGGACAGTGTGGCACTGGTAAATGATATTGAACCCATTCCCGCTTCTTCCTGGGCAGGTGGCTAGGCTTCATTTCATTACATGTGATGTATTTTTTAAATTTACATTTTTTGGCATCCCTTGAGATCATGTGTGGCCTCGTGGTTGAGTTCTTGCCAATAGATTGTGAATAAAACAACAAGCATCACTTTCAGGCCGGAAAGAACTCTCCAAAACGATGGGTTGTGCTGACATCAGAGCCTAGCAGAAAAAACAACAACAACAACAACAAAAAAAACCAGTCAATGGTAAGAAACAGTAAAATATAGTGGCTAATAGTCAGGCTTTGGAGTTGAACAGAACTAGGTTTGAGTTCCTGCTTTACCATGTACAAAACTCAGTGAGTGACTTTAAGTCTTTTAACTTCTTTGAGCTTCAATTTCCGATACTAGCTAGTTCCATAGGAAAGGAATCCCTGTGTAGAGTATTAATGGAGACTTTTGGTTGCAGACAACAGAATCTGTTCTAGCTAAGGAGTTTATTAAGGAGAATAGAAAATGCGCCAAAATTGAATCCTGGCTGGTCTTCCAGGAACAACTGCCAAAGTTACACTGCAGACCTGGACCACCAAAAGAGCTACACCTCTGCCTAACCAGGAAACTACAGAATTAGGAATCTGCCACTGTAGTTGCTGACTCCAGGACCATGCTGCCTCTTACCTAAGTTGCACCAGGAAAATGGATGCCTTCCACCCTGCTTCTCTATTTAAGTAACTTAGTTACAAATCAGTCTCACACAAGATGATCAGATGCATTGAACCTAAATCACATTTGGAAATTAACTGTTAGGGGGTCTGGAAAATGCCATAGCATTTCAGTCTTTGCCATATGGCACAAGTACTTTAGAAAGATGTTAGAAAGGGTATTGAGTGAGCCAGTACATCTATGGAAAACTGAATGCAGTTTCTGGCACATAGAAGCTGCACAGTATTTTAGGCCGGGAGCGGTGACTCACGCCTGTAATCCCAGCACTTTGGGAGCCCAAGAGGGGGTGGATCACCTGAAGTCAGGAGTTCGAGACCAGCCTGGCCAATATGGCGAAACCCTGTCTCTACTAAAACTACAAAAATTAGCCGAGTGTGGTGGCACACACGCCTGTAATCCCAGCTACCCAGGAGGTTGAGGCAGGAGACTCGCTTGAACCTGGGAGGGGGAAGTTGCAGTGAGCTGACAGACTCAAAAAAAAAGAAGCTGCACAATGTTTTAACTAAGAGTTTGCGTAACTTAGTCATTAAGGACCTAAATTCGGAAGCCACACCTCTGGGTTCAAATCCCTGCTCCACCACAATCAGCTGTGTTACCCTAGCAACCCACCTCCCTCTGTATTCCAGCTTACACACCATACAATTAGGTCTGTTTCCATTTATTTGTCATAAAATAGGTTAATTATAATTATATAAGCAAAGGCATAGGCTTGCTGTGAGAAATGGATGAGTTAGTAAGTAAAGCACTCAGAGAAATACCTGGTCATAGAACCTCAATTAACTTGATTAGCTTTTGCTGCTACCAGGCCACTGTTTGTCCTGTCTTCATGGCTCCCAGGAGTAACTGCATTTACTGGAGACCTCTGTGATACCACGTGGGTATGCAAACTCTGCAGACTCTGATGGTAACTTTGTCTTTCATCTGGGAATCTCATTCCTTTCCCCAAATGCTATTCGTCAAAGAGCTTGATGATGATAATTAGTAATAGCCAGGCCCTCCGTCAATTGCTTTATTCATAGTATTGCATTATTGCTCACAACATCTTTTTGGAAATTGGTATTATCACCCCCAATTTACAGCTTAGGAAACTGAGGTTTGGGGGTGTTAGGTAAATTGCCAAGGGTCATAAGGCTGGTTGGTTTCAGATTTGTGATCTGAGGACAGCTCTCTGCTCATGTGTGTGTGTGCCACCATGCCTGGTTAATATGCTAACCTACATTTTCTTTAATGCTTTCCCTGGTTCAGGTGGAGAACAGCTGTATTCTCTTTATGGTTCAGTTCAGTGAATATTTACTCTGATCCCTGGAGTATAGCAATAAGTAAGAAAGGGTTCCCATCTTAGAGGAAACTTCAGTCAATCAAGGAGAGGTTGGCATTTAGACAGTTAAAACATGTACAAGCAATGAGAAGTGTGTAAATGGTACAGAATAAACACAAAAGAGCTGTCAGTTAACTAGGACTCCAGACAAGGCTTCAGGGCAGAGATGAAGGCTGAGTGGGGTTACAAATGTCAAAGGTGGGGTAGAAAGCAGAGCAGGAGGGGAAGACACATCACAACACAGCAGTGTGTGAAAAGGCACTGAGGTATGAAAAGCAGCATGGGGTGCCCAGGGAATGACAAGGAAGCCTGTGATTTTGAAGTATAGGTGTAATGTAAAGAACAGCAGAAAATGAAATTGGCAAGAATCTTGGGGAATACTGAAAAGCCACATAAAGGCATAGGGAGTTAGGAAAAAGCAAAGGGTTTTAAGCAGTTAAAAGACCAAGTATGGCTTGCATTTTAGACCAATTCCTGCTTCAAAGGCTGGTTAATGTGTAGATCCCAGTGCAAACAAAAATGTGGAGGCCCTTGTCCACATAGGAGACAAGTGGCTTTTAAAGGTACTAATACACAGTTTTTTCTTTAAAAATATTTAATTATTTCTAAAACATAAGTTTTGTTTTTCTATTCTCCATTTTATTTATTTTTACTCTAATTTTTATTTTCTTGTTTTTGCTTGCTTTGAGTTTTGTTTGCTCTTCTTTTTCTTATTTCCTAACATGGAAAATTAAGCTATTGATTTGAGACTTTTTTTAAAAATATAGGCATTTGTAACGGTAAATTTCCCTCTAAGCAGTACCTTACCTGTATTCCGTAAGTTTTAGTGTTTTATATTTTTGTATTTTCTTTCTTTTTTTTTTTGGTGGGGGAAGAAGGGGGAGCAGAGTCTCATTCTGTCACCAAGGCTGGAGTGCAGCGGCGCGATCTCAGCTCACTACAACCTCTGCCTCCCGGGTTCAAGTGATTCTCATGCCTCAGTCTCCTGAGTAACTAGGATTGCAGGTGTGTGCCATCACGCCTGGCTAATTTTTGTATTTTTAGTAGAGACAGGGTTTCACCATGTTGGCCATGCTGGTCTCAAACTCCTGGCCTCAAGCTATCTGCCCATCTTGACTTCCCAAAGTGCTGGGATTACAGGTGTGAACCACCACGCCCACCTGTTTTTGTATTTTCTAATACAAAAGATATTTTCTAATTTCCCTTGTGATTTCTTCTTTGGTCTCTTTTTAGTTAGAAATAAATTTGTAGATTTTCCAAATGTCCTCCTGTTATTGATCCTCTAAATTGATTCCATTGTAATTGGAGAATATACTCTGTATTATTTTATTTTTTGCATTTATTGAGATTTGTTTTATAGGTTAGCACATGATCTATCCTGGGGAATGTTCCATGTGTACTTGAGAACAATATATATTCTGGATGGATTGTTCTATACATGTCTATTAGATCTAGTTGTTTATAGTGTTGTTCAAGTCCTATGTATCCTTGTTGATCTTCTGCCTAGTTGTTCTATCCATTATTGCAAGTGGGGTATTGAGGTTTTCAAATATTATTGAATATTTTATTTCTCCTTTCAATGCTGTTGTTTTGTTTTTGTTTTTGTTTTTTTTCTTTTTTCTTTTTTTCTCACGAGCAGCTCATGCTTTAACAACTTTGTTAGTTTTTGCCTCAAGTATTTTAGGATATATGTTCATAATTGTTGAACTTAGGTGCATATATGTTCATAATTGTTATGTCTTCCTAATGGGCTGGCCCTTTTGTCATTATAAAATATTCCTGTTTAACTCTAGTAACATTTTTGTTTTAAAGTCTATTTTGTCTGATATTTCTATAGATATTTCAGCTCTCTTGTGGCTGCTGTTTGCATGGCATATCTCTTTCCATTCTTTTACTTTCAATCTATAGTCATGAACTGTATGATAATGTTCTGGTCAACAATGGACTGCATATATGATGGTGGTCCCATAAGATTATAACACAATATTTTTACTATGCCTTTTCTATGTTTAGATATACTAATACTTACCATTGTATTACAGTTGCCTACAGTTTTCCATATAGTTAACATGCTGAACAGGTTTAGCCTAGGAGTACTAGGCTGTGCTGTATACCTACGTATGTAGTAGGCTATATCATCTAGATTTGTGTGAGTATGCTTTATGAGGTTTGTACAACAACAAAATAGTCTAATGATGCATTTCTTAGAATGTATCCCTGTCATTAGGTGATGCATGACTGAACTTATATCTTTGAATCTAAGGTGTGTTTCCTGTAGAGAACATACAGGTGGATTTAAAAAATGCAATCTGACAATCTCTGACTTTTGATTGTAATGCTTGGTCTATTTGCATTTATTGTTACTATTAATATGTTATATTTATTTCTGCAATTTTGTCCTTTTTTTCCCATATGTTGCATGCTATTTTTGTTCCTTTGTTCTTCTTTTAGTGCCTTCTTTTGCGTTAAGTGGATCATTTCTAGTGTAACATTTGAATTCCTTTAACGATTTTTAACAAGTTATTTCCTTATTAGTCGCTGTATGGCTTATAATATATACCTCAACTTTTTAGAATCTACTTCGTATTTATAAACTTAATTTGAATGATATGTATAAACTCTATTCCTACATAGCTCTACTTCCTGTGTACCCTTTTATATATTACTATAGTTATACAAATATGTCTATACATGTATGTTACTCTACAATACCTTATAAGTATTACTATATATATAATATATATTATATATTTAATATATATATATAAAATCATTGAGCAGCCACAAGAGAGCTGAAATATCTATAGAAATATGAGACAAAATAGACTTTAAAGCAAAAATGTTACTAGAGTTAAACAGGAACATTTTATAATGATAAAAGGGCCAACCCATTAGGAAGACATAAATATATAGTTTTATGTCTTTCTTTTTTTTTTTTTTTTTGAGACAGAATCTCACTCTGTCACCCAGGCTGGAGTGCAGTGGCGCAATCTTGGCTCACTGCAACCTCCACCTCCTGGATTCAAGCGATTCTCCTGCCTCAGCTTCCCAAGTACCTGGGACCACAGGTAGGTGCCACCATGCGTGGCTAATTTTTTTTGTATTTTTACTAGAGACGGGGTTTCACCGTGTTAGCCAGGATGGTCTTGATCTCCTGACCTCATGATCTGCCTGCCTCAGACTCCCAAAGTGCTGGGATTACATGTGTTATCCACTGTGCCCAGCCAGCTTTCTGTCTTTTAAACGAGCTGAGAGGACAACAAATATATCTTTGTAGAGTTTGTTATATTAATATTTACCATTTCTGATTCTCCTAATTTCTTCCTGTGTATTTGAGTTACCATCTAGTATCATTTCCTTATTCTAACATAGCTTCATCCTCCACCTGCTTCCTTTGTGCTGTTATTGTCAAATGTATTCTATTTCTGTATGTAATAGACCCAACAATGCAATTATGTAAATATTTTGTTTTATAGAATATAAAAATAAGGGGAAAATGAAAGTATACTCTCTTTTAAATGAAATATGAAATTACTCACATAATTACCTTTACCAGCACTCTTTTCTGTGCGTGTAAATTTTAATTATGACCTGGCATCACTTGCTTTCAGCCTGAAGAACTACCTGTAATATTTTTGTAAGGTAGGTCTGCTAGCAACAACAAATTCTCTCAGTTTTTGTTTATCTGGGAATATTTTTATTTTGCCTTTTTTTCTCCTTCATTTTTGTAAAGATAGTTTTGCTGGGTATGCAATTCTTGGTTAGCAGTTTTGTTTTGTTTTAGCATTATGAGCATGTCATTCTACTGCCTTTAGCCACTTGTTTCTGACTAGAACGCAGATAATAATCTTATGGGAGTTATCTTATGCACATGAGTTATTTTCTCTGGCAGCATTCAAGATTTTCTCTTTGTCTTTTTCAACATTTGACTATGATGTGGATTTCCTTGCATATACTCCACTTGGAGTTTGCTGAGTTTCTTGGATGTTTTTCATCAAATTTGGGAAGGTTTCAGCCATTGTTTCTTCAAATAAGTTTTCTTCCTTTTTTCCTCTCCATGTAGTATTTCCATTACACATATGTTGGTGCACTTAATAGTGTCTCAAATTTTCCTGAGGCTCTGTTCATTTTTCTTCTTATTCTCTCTCATTTTTATATTGTATAATCTCTATCAATCTATATTCAAGTTCACTGATTCATTCTTCTGCCAGCTCAACTCTATTGTTGATTCCTGCTAGTGAATTTTTCACTTAGGTTATTGCACTTTCAATCTAAAGTTTTTATTTGGTTCCTTTAAAAAATCATTTCTAGGCTGGGTGCCAGGGCTCACACCTGTAATTCCAGCACTTTGGGAGGCCAAGGCAGGTGGATCACCTGAGGTCTGGAGTTTGAGACCAGCCTGACCAACATGGAGAAACCCTGTCTCTACTAAAAATACAAAATTAGCTGGGCGTGTTGATGCATCCCTGTAATCCCAGCTACTCTGGAGACTGAGGCAGGAATATGGCTTGAACCCGGGAGGCGGAGGTTGCTGTAAGCCGAGATCGTGCCATTGCACTTCAGACTGGGCAACAAGAGAGAAACTCTGTCTCAAAAAAAAAAATCATTTCTATCTTTTCACTGTTAGTCTGTATTTGAGGAGACATTGTTATTATAACTTCCTTTCATTCTTTAAACATGGTTTCCTTTAGATCTTTGAATATTTTCTTAATAGCTGCTTTAAAGTATTTGGCTGCTAAGTCTAACATCTGGGCCCCCTCAAAGGCATTTCGAGTGCCTGATTTTAACCCCTTGTGTATAAGTCACATTTTCTTGCTTCTTTGAATGTGTAATAATTATTCATTTAGAACTATTCCTTCTAGGAAAGATGACAACTCTGGATACTGATTTCCCTCTCTCCCTCAGGGCTTGTTGTTATTTGCTTATTTATTTGCTTAGTGAGTTGGCTGCACGGGTTCAGTGAAGTCTACTTCCCCCACAGCGTGCAGGCTCTCATATTGCTCTTTAAAGGGCATAGCCTTGGGAATGCACTTCATCTTCCTGATCACCAGAAATGACTCTGATCTTAGCTGGACTCTCTTTGATTGTCTGTTTCTCTGACCACTCCATTAATCTGTATCTGTTGAGATCACACCCAGTCATTCACCTCTACAAATTGCTGTCTTGATTGCTCTGTTGCTTTTAAGGATGCTCTAGGATGTAAATCATTCTGCAGTCTGATCCAGTTGAAGTCAAATCCCTTAGTAGGACAGAATGTTGCCAGTCTTTGAGACTTGCCTCAGTCTTCCACCGGAAAGAACCTCTGCTCTACAGAGCTGAGGGTGGGATGAGAGTTGGAGAACTTATTCTTCACCAGGTGTCTTACTCAGGTCTTCTCTATGGTGCAGGAATTGGTGGTGGGGGCAGGAACTGATGCTGGCACTCAGCTGCTGCCACTACTCAGTATGGATCTTCTGCAGCCCAGAGCCAGGGCGGTTGGGATCTGTTAATGTCCACTGGCTACCTAAGCTATTCAGAATAGGTCTCTGTCCTAGCAAGCTGGGGTGTGTGAGAGTTGCCAGTTGGCTGCTGGGCCCACTAAAGTAGCTGTCCTGCAACATAGCTATGTGGTGAACGGGGGAATGTGGCGTTCACCAGCTTCCCCACTCATATCCACCCTACATAGCAGGAGTTAGGGGTGAGGAAGTGGGAAATACTCAGTTGCCACCATTTACTCTATATAGGCTTTCCACAGCATAGAGATGTGGAAAATAATATCTGTTGATGGTCACTGTGATGGTTAATACTGTCAACTTGACTGGATTGAAGGATACAAGCTGTTAATCCTGGGTCTGTCTGTTAGGGTGTCGTCAAAGAAGATTAACATTTGAGTCAGTGGGCTGGGAAAGGCAGACCCACCGTTAATCTGGTGAGCACAATCTAATCAGCTGCCAGTTAATATAAAGTAGGCAGAAAAACATGAAAGGTGAGACTGGCCTAGCCTCCTAGCCTACATCTTTCTCCTGTGCTGGATGCTTCCTGCCCTTGAACATCGGACTCCAAGTTCTTCAGTTTTGAGACTCGGACTGGCTCTCCTTGCTCCTCAAGCTTCCAAAGAGCCTATTGTGGGACCTTGTGATAGTGTAAGTTAATACTTAATAAACTCCATATATATATATAAACTCCCACATATATGTATATCCTATAGATAGATCTCATATATATATATATATTATTAGTTCTGCCGCTCTAGAGAACCTTAATACAGTCACTAACTGCAGTGTATGTTTGGCTATGTAAATATTTTTTACTTTTACATGTCAAAATTAAAACAGAATTAAAAAGTAAGGGACAAGGTGGGATAAAGTTATTTGAACAAACATGATATATAAAGACATAATGTGTTTAATGTATTTAAAATATAGGGGACTTTTAAAAAATCAGTAAGAAAACACTAACAGTGCAAAAGTAAAATAAAAAAATAAATTAAAGTCATGAATAAGCAAGACACAAAAGAATATGTGCAAATGATAATAAACATTATGAAAATATATCCAATCTCAAAAATTAGGAAATACAAATTAAAACACCACCAAGATACCACTTTTTCCTACAAAATGGAAAAAGATACTTTCAAAGTCAATGTCAATGCCAGTAATGATGTAGTTAGCTGGACTCTTAAAATACAAATTTGTGCAACCGTTCTGGAAAGGAATTTGGCAGTATTTATCAAAACACTCTAAAATGGTTATATCCTTACATGCAGAAGTTTCTGCTGAGAATCTGATCCTACATAAAGTAACCAGAGGACATCCACTGTAATAAGAGCAAAAGATTAGAAAGGACTAAGTGTGCAGCCATAAAGAAATAGTTAAATAAATTATGCTAATTCATCTATTAAAAAGTCACACTGTTAAAAAAAAAACCCATGTGTTTAAGGAATATTTAGTAATATGGGAAAATGTTCACAATGCAATGTTTAGTGAAAAGGAATATACAACTGTACATATGGACATGATATCATTTTTGCAAAACACAGACGCAAATATGTATTTTTGCCTTTGTGTGTGTGTTGGAGGCAGGGGGATTCTGTGTGTCTATGTGCCTGTGTGTCAGGGACATCCTAGCTAAGGACAAAGTTACATTTCAAGGTGCTGAAGGCATCCATTTGAATGAGCTGATATGTGTGAAGCTCTTCTCTGATGGCTAATTGAGGAGGGAGGAGGTACTGGTACTTGGGGGTGAGGAGAAGTGAGGTAAGGAGTAGAGAGATGAGTTCAAGAAAGCACACAGAATGGGGTTTGTTTTCTGTTATCTCCTTGGACCAGTCTTAATCCTGACTGAAATGACGGAGGCAGAAGCTGAAGTGGTTGATTTTACAAAATGCTTTTTAAGGCTCTAAGGACTAGCAAGTCTGCTTTATAGCCTGATGGCAAGAGTGACACATATGGGTGGGAGAATTCCTACTGTCACTCCTCATAAATCCAGCCTCTTGAGCCTGACTGCTTCAGGAGGAATGGGAGCCAGTCCTCTGAGAAAGGATGTTGTTGTCTGCACCTGAACCCCATTCTGCAGGGGCTGTGGTGGGTTCTCCAAAGTGCCTTCTTAGAGACTAGACACCAAATGTAGAGTAGGAACTCAAAGGACTTGGAAGTTGGTCCTTAGTCCTGGATTTGAATCCTGCCTCTGGAAACTGTATAACTTTAGTCATGCTTCATAACTTTTGGAAGACCCAATCTTGACATCTACAAGCTGGACGTTATAGTGCCCACTATTGTGAAGAGTGAGGTGGTATACATGAAGCTCATAACAGCATTCCTGTACATATAAAGAGGCTCAACAAAAATTTAATGGCAATGACAATGAGTGATTCCAAGCTGCAGGCTGATAGCGTTGAAGGATCCTTCAGACATTTGAAGGAAGCCTTTGGAACATCCTGAAGCAAGTTTCTTTCCACCTAGAAATTTAGAGATTGGTTTTTTAAAGTTCTATAGCATAATCTCAGTTTAAGTGGGCACCTCCTTGGCTGTCCTTTAAACACAAAGCCACCTGCTGTCTTTGCTTTCTCCCTATTCCCCTGCCTGCTTCCATTAATAGTCCTCTCCTGTTTGACACTAGACTTGATGAAAAGATGAGAGTTTCCTTTGTGGACATAAGAACTGTGTTGTTTCAACAAAAGCTTGCATAATCATCCTTAGATGTGTTGACAGCATTTTTATCACCTAGACATCGGATTAAGGACTTGAGCATGTCTAGCTTTTAATTGCCTTGCCCACCCACACAGAAGCTGTTTGGAGCATTAATATGGTCTGTTTAGTACTTTCTGATTGCAACTCTACTGATGTAAACAGCACCCTGGCTCCTTGGTGAGATGAGGAGGGGAGACTTTAAATTTCTTGTTCTTCTCCAGTAAGAATTTCTCAAGAATTTATCACCAAAAAGCTCATACATTTCATAATTACAAGGGCTACACAAAGACTACAAAGAAGAGGTCAAACAACAAAGGTGATGTCAGAAGCAAAAGAAGAGGGAAGGCAGAAAATGATGAGAGAAAAAGATGATGAGGAAAATAGTTATTTGATGGGACCAGTGCAACATTATCATAAGTAAGAAGAGTGTTGAAAGGGGTAGGTGTATATATTGTGCATCTCCTCTGCATTGGCTACTGTATCAGAATGAACTGGAATCAATAAGATGCTAATCCATGCTGGTACCACCCATGCAGGTGGCTGACACAGAGGCCATTTGCAGTCACTTTGGCAACTCTTGTAGGGGCAGAGAAAGTCTCATGTTCCTTGGCACAATTATACCAAGGATATGACAGTCATGCTCATGGCAGGAAGAGACTGTCCTCTTATTGAGACTGGACTTGCCTCTGTGGGGAATGAGGTCAACGCTTGCCTCAGTAAGATTGCTTGCTTCATGGACAACTTGTAAGAAAATCCTCTGCAGCTCTCATGGGTCGGGAGATTAGAATGGAATCAGAGTATCCACCATCATCCTTACTAAGGAGGCCAGAGGACATCAATTAATTTCTAGGCAAATCCCAAGGTGCCCACATTTACAAAATACAAGAGACTGAGAGAAGCAAAGCCCTTTTCCCCTTTGGCATGCATCAGTGGCAGCACCAAGGGACAGGGGCAATGTCTGGGGGTAATCAACACCAGTCTAGGCCACACCAAAAAAAAAGCTCCTACCCCCATACTTGTGAAACAAGCATGTAGCCCTCACTCCTATTCCCTCACCTGCCATAAAGACTGCTGCCTTCTAATTCCTACCATATAGAAATTCTGAGCTCAATGACAGGAGTGGAGCTGCTTGAGGCTCCTGGAATTGTGGGGCTGTAGACTGGGGACTTTGAAAGAAAGACTTACAGGGGTAAAGGGGAAGAGGGATTGAGAGAACAGAAAGGGAAGTTGACAGAGAGGCATAGTACACATGAGAAACTTCACTCTCTTTCTCTGTTTTATTTTTTTAAAGACTCTGCACATTGCTTCTCAGCCTTTTGGCTAAGATCAAGTAAAGACTTTGTGCACTAGAATTAAGTTGATCATATTTACATAGGTTAACTATAATCATGGATCTATGGAAATTCTCTCTTTTTCTTTTTTGTCTTCAGACCCGTAATTGATTTCATACACATCCTGCTGACTTAGCAGATAGATAGGTAAGTCTGACGTGAGTCCTGCCAGATCTCTCTCTACCTCTGCAATCTGTCCTTCTGCAGTTCCTACTACCCCTCATATATGGAAGTGGGCTGTTGGCTTATCCTTCAACTGTATCTCTAGAGACAAGCTCCAGCTCTATCTCTCCAATGCCAAAAATCCCACAAGTTGGCCAGGCACGGTGGCTTACACCTGTAATCCTAGCACTTTGGGAGGCCAAGGCGGGCAGATTGCTTGAGCTCAGGAGTTCAAGACCAGCCTGCACAACATGGTGAAACACCATCTCTACTAAAATACAAAAAATTATCTGGGTATTGTGGTGCATGCCTGTAGTCCCAGCTACTCAAGAGGCTGAGGCAGGAGAATTGCTTGAACCCGGGAGGCGGAGGTTTCAATGAGCAGAGATGGTGCTACTCCACTCCAAACTGGGCGACAGAGTGAGACTCCGTCTCAAAAAACAAAACAAAATCCCACAAGTCATCTTACTGGCTCAGATTGGGCCTGATGCCCAACTCACACCAATGACTGTGGTCAGGGAAGTTGAGTCATGTCTCAATATGGCAGCTCCCGGCTGGGCACGGTGGCATATGACTGTAATCCTAGCACTTTGGGGGTTCAAAGCAGGAGGAATGCTTGAGCCCAAGAGTTCGAGACCAGCCTGGGCAACATAGTGAGAGGTCATCTCTACGAAAAGTTGAAAAAATTAGCCAGGCATGGTGGCATGTGCCTATGATCCCAGCTACTTGGGAGGCTGAATGTGAGAATCACAAGCCTGGGAGGTTGAGGCTACAGTGAGCTGAGATTACACCACTGCACTCCAGCCTGGGCAACAGTGAGAGACCTTGGATCAAAATATATACATATATCTGAAATATATATATATATTTCGCTCTGTTATATATATATATATTCGCTCTGTTGCCCAGGCAGTCCCCAATCAAGCCACTTGGTTAAAATAGAAGATAGAAGAGAAAGAGGAAGAGAGAGAGAGAGAGAGTTCTAGTCTGGATAGACAAAACAATGGATGTCTACTTGAGGCAATCACTGAAGTTCATGGATTCTTCACTATACCTTAGGAAGGACTTTTTTATTTTGTGTTAATTTGGTATTGTGAACCCAACAGCTGATATATATATATATCTGATATAATCCTGCACCAGTTTTTCACCTTCCTCACAGTAACCCATCACAACTCTCAATCCTATTCTGTCATTATTCTTTGAGCTACAAGAAAGTAGGGCTAGTAATTTTGATGATACTAATTACAAGACAACAATGATACTAATTACAGCAACTAATTAACAAGAACTCACCAGGTGTTATCAACTCTCCTAAGAAGCTCCCATATGTTAAACATTCATTTCATTTTCATAATAATCTCAAAACTTATTTGCTGTTAATATCCCCACTTTAGAAATAAATAAACCTGGCTGGGCGAGGTGGTTCATGCCTGTAATCCCAGCATTTTGGGAGGCTGAGGTGGGTAGATCACTTTAGGTTAGGAGTTTGAGACCAGCCTGGCCAACATGGCGCAACCCTGTCTCTAATAAAAATGCAAAACTTAGCTGGGCATGGTGGCGTGCACCTGTAATCCCAGCTACCTGGGAGACTGAGGCAGGAGAATTGCTTGAACCCCGGAGGCGGAGGCTTCAGCGGGCTGAGATCGTGCCGCTGCACAGTGAGCCGAGATCGAGTCACACTGCAGAGTGAGACTCTGTCCCAAAAAATAATAAATAAATAAATGAATAAACCAGTGCATACAGTAATTTGAACAAGGTCACAAAATTAGTATATGACAGAGCAAGAATTTCAACTCAGGTGTGCCTGCTTCTAAAATCATCTTAAATTTTGGAGACCTCTATTGACAAGGTATGAGCAAGAGTGTGAGTGCCAAAAAAGCAGGAACTTCCTTAAAAAAAAAAAAAAAAAATTCCTAGCGCACCAACCACAAAGCTTTGCACATCATAGGAACTTAAACATTTATCAAATTGAATGTTGCTCAATTTTCAACATTCAGGTCCATCTGAGTTCTTCCCTGGGACAGCCAAGCATTTTCAAGAGCTGCAGCTGCACTTACCTGAAGATTGTTCAATCAGGGAGGTGGTTAGGCTTTTCGGAGTTTGTTGCAAAATATCTGATAGGCAGGTTAGGCTTCATGTGTACTTAAGACAAAAGCATACAATTGTAGTACATGCTGATTTGTGATATTTCTGCTATATTGTACTGTAATACCCACAATTTTTCAGATCTGAAGAGATTTATATGTGAGTTCTTGAGCTTTTTCACAGACTAATGACACTAAATCTGTTCATATTGAAATGTCCTATTTTGAGAGGTTGATGAGTTTGTTCGGCTTCTTTTTTTCCACTGACTTGATGGACTTTTAGCAGTCTCTGGATGAGCCCAGCTAAGAGTCCAATTAGATCCCGAATGCAGTCTCGATGGGAACCCTGGTTTTAAGGTTTAGTTATTATTTTGATATTATTACAGAGGTTCATGGATAAAAGAGAGAAGTCAACAAAGATCTAGAAATAAGAAGTTTGGGGAGAAGGTGCGTACTGGACTCCACCTTCACTATGGTGAGAACAGGGGCGATGAAAAGCATCTGAGATAAAGGCTTGGTGGAGGTCTCACCAAGAAGCTGATGGGAAGGTTAAACATGGCAGGGGTGGCAGAGTGGAATGGGAACTCTCTAAGTCCCAGTGTGTATGCAGCAGGTCTGGGTTCCCTCCTGTGGTCCCTGTTGTGTTGTGACCCTGGCTTTTCAGAGGGCTGCAGCCCCAGTGATGGCACTTAGCTAACTTCTAGAGCTTCTAGATGCTATTGGGTAGGAAACAAAAATATCCTCTTAAAATGCTGGGGATTTTAGTTAAAGGTAAAAGGTCAAAACACAGGAGTTCATGCTGCCCCTCCTCTCTGCTTTTAGCAGTTCAAAATAGAGCTGAGACAGCCGGTGCCAGAGAATCCAGGAGCAGACTTCACTCTTCCCATCAATTTACCATCCCACATTTTCCTGCTTGCAGATACTCTCTTCTTTGTCTTGTCCTTATATAAGATGTATGGCTCTTTGTTAAGATACTATTTAAACAAGGCCCCTAAACCACTGGCTTAAGAGAAAAATACTTTTTTTTTTTTTTGAGACAGAGTCTCGCTCTGTCACCCAGGCTGGAGTGCAGCGGCACCATCTTGGCTTGCTGAAAGCTCCGCCTCCCGGGTTCACGCCGTTCTCCTGCCTCAGCCTCCCGAGTAGTTGGGACTACAGGCACCCACCACCGTGCCCAGCTAATTTTTTGTATTTTTAGTTGAGACGGGGTTTCAGCGTGTTAGCCAGGATGTTCTCGATCTCCTGACCTTGTGATCCACCTGCCTCAGCCCCCCAAAGTGCTGGGATTACAGGTGTGAGCCACCGTGCCTGGCTGAAAAATACTTTTGAACTGAGGCCTCTCCCATATGATGGATGTAACACACTTGAATAGACTTCTGTTTGGTTTTCTTTTGTTGATTTGACTTTTATTTTGGGGAGAATGTCTCAACTAAGAACCTTTCAAAAGAAGAAAAAACTTGTGTTTTCTCCCCTACAGTTGTTTAGGCTGCTCAGTCCCCATTGCACCCCTTCTGGAATCTTCACATTTCCTTTGGAAACTTCATTCTGTGACTCAATTAGTTGTTGGCTCAAGCAGAACTAATCCCGGTGGGCCAGTGACTCAAATGTGGTCACTGGGAATACTGCATCCCCCTGGCCACTTATTTGATTCAGGCTATGCACATGATCCAAGGTGGCCAATCAGACCTGAGCCAGGCCAATTGAAAAGCCAGTCCTAGGAATGTTATCAGAATAATTGTTGAAAAGACTCTTTTTCTGGTGATGTTTCTCAACTGGTAAAGCCAGCCGCTACTGTTAACCATTTTTGCCATCAGAGAGAAGAGGTTTAATGGTACCGTTTTAGGCATTGATCCCACCATTTGAGTCTGTAGCTATATGAGCCAATAAAGTCCCCTCTATGCTTAAGACAGCATTTAAGTTTTATTTCTCTCACTTATACCTGAAAAATTCCCAATGTAGAAGCCAACCCCAGTCAATTAGTAGTGGCTGCCTGAAGCTCTGTGTTAAGGACTGTAAGGCTGCATCCTGGCTCAGTAGAAGAAATACTATGATTGATTAGCAGTGTTTGCCTCAGGCAAGGGATGAGAAACCAGTGGCATGTGTGCTTTGTATATGCCCTTCCTATGTTTGAAGTTCTTTCATTGCTGCTGGGCTTTGTGGAATAACTATCAGTTGGTTCATCTGTTAATAGTCATCTAGTCCAATTTCTATGGATGGTGTTCTGCACTGGGTGTTTGTGTCCCCTCAAAATTTATGTGTTGAAGCTCTAACCCCTAGTGTGGCCATGCTTGGAGAGTGCCTCTAAGAAAGTAATTAAAGTTAAATGAGGACATAAGAGTGGGGCCCAAATGCAATAGGATTAATGTTCTTATAGGAAGAGACACTAGAGAGCCTCCTATCCCCACCCCGCACTGAGAGAAGGTCACGTAATGACATATAGCAAGAAGGCAGCTGGTCTGCAAGCCAGGAAGAGAGCCCTCATCAGAGACCAACACTAGAATCTGGGAATTTAGCCTCCACAACTGTGAGAAAATAAAGTTCTGTTGTTTAAGCCACCCAGTAACTTGATATGGCAGCCAAAAGGAAAGTAATACAGATGGTAAAGCAAAATTATGACATATGGTGTGGGATATTTCTGTTGGTGTGCTCTGACTTTGTGATACAAATGGCCAATATCAGTCAGGACCCAGAGGCTCCTCCCATTTAATTAAAAGCTTCTACCAAAGACTGAGACATGTGCACTCAGAGAAGCCATGATAGGGCACAGCCCCTTAGAGTCATTCATTATTCAGATCAAGGGTATATATGTATATATACATATGAAACATTACTTCCCCAACAACTATGAGGATGACATTTGGGAGTCTGGCCATTAAATTTCCTTTAAGCAATACTTTCACTTTTCTAGTCCTGAGCTTTCATGCGCAGGGACCTGAGGCCAGCATGCTTGACCGAGAGTATGGACCGGGTTATGCTCCTCCAAGCCTTCATCCCATTGACTGAAAAAAGCTTATGGGTATAATCTGAGTAAATTCTTAAAAATAGAGTAAGTCTATTTTTTATCCACAGAGACCTTTGTAAGCCTTCTAAAGTTCCCTCTATTGCCTCCTTCCTTCTGTCCTTTGGTCAACAGCCCAGCCTCCACTGGTTACTCTCCACTTTCAGACTTGACAGAACCATGGGGTTCCATGGGTGGCTACCAACAGGTAGTGAAGAAATGTGGGGATCAAAAATAAAATCAGACCAGGTGTGGTGGTTCACACCTGTAATTCCAGCACTTTGGGAGGCTGAGGCAGGTGGATCACCTGAGGTCAAGAGTTCAAGACCAGCTTGGCCAACATGGTGAAATCCTGTCTCTGCTAAAAATACAAAAATTAGCTGGGCATGGTGGCATGTGCCTGTAATCCCAGCTACTTGGGAGGCTGAGGCAGGAGAATTGCTTGAACCCAGGAGGCAGAGGTTGCAGTGAGCTGAGATTACGCCACTGCAGTCCAGACTGGGCAACAGAGCAAGACTCCATCTCAAAAAATAAAATAAAATAAAAATAAAATCAGATCAAGTTAGAAAAATTGTAAAAGCTTATTGTGCATGCAAAAGAACAGTTATCAAACTGGGAGATTTTGAACTAAAAGTAGTAAGAAGCCCTTCTTTCAGCAGTTACATCACAGTTTATAAAGTATAAAGAAGGAAGTATTTTTTACTTTTTTTTCTGATTGGCTGTTAAACATTAACATTCTTTTTAGGGCAAGTAGAGATTTTTAAGCTGATTTGTCTACAGCTGATTTCACTGTAGCATGCTGACAAGGATGTAAAGCTTATGTTTTGTGTTTCATTTATATTTACATCTATTGTTTAGGGGAAATCAGGATGACTTCAGTTTTGGCTATGCAGCTATGGATAGATGGTCTTGAGGTTTATCTAAATTGTGGCTTCCATTTTTATTTTTCTTTAGCAGCAGGAAGTAGCTCCCCGTTAGGTGAACACTGACCAAGGAGAACAGGTGATGCTGAACCAAACGGATCAACCCACACTCCTTTCTCTATTCCAGGGACTACACTGTAACAAGGGCAGCTCTCTTTAGTCATTATTTTGGAAAAGTCCCATGTGCTGAGTAGACACACCTGCTAAGCCACCCACTCTGCTGCTTCTCGGCTTGCCAGGCTGTGGTATCCAGTGTGGTAACATGTTGCGGTATGCTGTTTTGCATCTTTTCTTACCCCTTCCTCACTCTCACTAACCAGGCTTGGCACTTCTCAAGCAATTAGTGCCAGTTGTTTAGCCTCTGTTTCAGGCTCTGCTTTTGAGAGCACTTAAGCTAAGAAATCCTTCTTCTTGATGTCTTTTCTAGGATTCACCCAGGTATTTGATCAAGTTCAGGTTACTGAAATCCTTGTTCCTCCATGCAATTTATGCCCAATTATAGTAACAATCGCATTTGGCTAAAAAAGTAAATAAATAAAAAGGGAAATGAGACAAGGAAAGATGCAAAGCAATACAAAAGTTTACTATCACTCACTGAAGCCTTTCCCTATAAGGTAGAAAGTTGTATTATACCATTTTGCAGGTGACAAAACTGAGACTCAGAGGTGCTTTTTAGTTTAGGTGATTGAACTGGAACTCTTACCCCATTTTCTGAATGCTCATTCCAGCACTGGTAGCTTTCAGGACCACATCTTAAATTCCTACTCTAGTAAGCCTCTGGGAAAAAGCAACAGGGTCACCTCACATATCATTAGTGTGTGCTTGGGCAGAACTCCAGGGGCTCTTACTGTTTATAAGTGAGACAGCTACCAGCCCCACTTATATTCAGACCATTTCCTTTCCTCCAAGAGTTGACTTTCTGCCTTGGGTCTTCTCAGTGGGGAAGATGGTGCTATGTCAACTGTTCATTTAGCAAGGGTCTCTCAGAGCAAGGGCCAGGGTGCTTGTAGGCTTGCAGAAGGGCTCACAAGCTGAAATCTGATTTTTTTTCCTCTCTGACAGCCATCTCTTCTTTGACAAAGAGATTAGCAAGCTGTCCTTTGTTGCTTCTCTTCTTCCTTGATTACATCATTTTGCTGTCAGCCATAGGCAAGAAAAGAAAGGCACCACTCTAGTCAGCCTGTCTGCTATTTATAGATGTTGCAGGTAAAGATTTCACTGGGGAGAGAGGCTTGCTTTGCATGGGAGTTTCTTTAACCCAGTGCTACTCAAAGGTTGACCCAAACTAGCAGCATCAGCATCATCTGGGCATTTGTTTAAAATGCAGAATCTCAGGTCCCTCCTCTGACCCTGTAGACCAAAATCTCTGCTGGAGGAGCCCAGGGGTCTGTGCTTTAACAATCTCTCTGGGTGACACACATCTTCAATAAAGGTTAAGAATCTTTAAATGATTTTCTTCCTCCCCTCCTAAGCACAGGTATTGAACATTGGCTAAATTACCCAAGGGGCTTCATATGACAATTGGAGAGGCAGCATGTGGAGTAGAGAACAGTGGGCTTTTGAATTTGGCAGAGTGGATTTCATTTTTTGTACTCCACTTGCACTGTGATCATGAACTGACCTTTCTGAGCCTCAGATTCCTTAATAATAACACAGAAGTAATTATCGCTGCTTTCTAGGGTTATCATAAGGATTATATGAGGTATTAATATGATAAGCCTTTACTGCATGGTAGGAGCTCAATAAATTGTTGCCAAAGTAGTAATAGTAATCATGATGTCATCATCATTATCTTTAGTGTGAGTTTGGGGTGTGCTGTAAACACTTGATGTGCCTCTGGCTTCATGGTACCTTTTGAACACCATTGTTAACTTTGGGAAATAACCAGCTGTGATGGTTGGGTTTGTGTGTCCACTAGGCCAGGCTATATTACCCAGTTATTCAATCAAACACTACCCCAGCTGTTGCTGTGGAGGAATTCTGCAGACATTGTTCATATCTACAATTATATAGAGGAGATCCTCTTGGATTATGTGGATGAGCCTCACCCAACCAGTTGAAAGGCCATAAGAGCAAAACTGAAGTTTCCTTGAGGAAGAAAAATTCCGCTGGTCCCAGTGGCTCACACCTGTAATCCCAGCACTTTGGGAGGCTGAGGCAGGCAGATCACTTGAGGCCAGTAGTTTGAGACCAGCCTGACCAACATGGAGAATCCCCATCTCTACTAAAAATACAAAATTAGCAGGGGTGGTGTGCTGAGACCAGCCCAGTCGGGGAGACCCTAACCTGGCGGTGCTAGAGGAATTAAAGACACACATGCAGAAATATAGAGGTGTGAAGTGGGAAATCAGGGGTCTCACAGCCTTCAGAGCTATCATAGCTACCATTAAATTACTCATTGTGACTGGTTGTCCTACTTTCCTCAGGTTTCGTTCCACCATCTGCGACAGCTTCCTGATCAGTCCCCAGGTGGGTGGCTGTGTTTGATGGGTGTTGCTCATGACAGTTGGGGTCTTCCTCAGCGTCAGCCTTAACATGGCTGCAACCGGGGTCCTCGGGTTTCTCCTGGAATCTCTTCCTCAGATAATTGCTCTGGAATTAGAACTTGTGCTCCGCATTGTTGTAATAAATCTCTCCCCCATAAATTTATAGGTACAGAAGTTATAATTGGTTGAATAGTCCCAGGTTGTCCATCGGGCCCTTCGCATTGCAAAATATAACTACTTTGATATACTTCAGGGGCTTTACCAACACTCTGCAGCAGAAGCATGTCCTTAAGGCACAGATCGCTCATGCTATTGTCTGTGGTTTAAGAATGCCTTTAAGCAGTTTTCCGCCCTGGGTGGAATAAATAACTATAAGAAATTCCAGACCTGTGAGGATAAACTGTTCCCAGCTGCATTGGACAGCTTAATGAGAGACACCTTGCCCCACCAATCTGTTTTTGTCAGAACAGTATCCCCTCCTTCCCTGTTTGAAGAGGCTCTGCCTGCCTTGCTTGAGGTTCTCGAATGTCACACTCACAGAAGTTACTTGGCTTGGGAAAGTCAAATCTCTGCAGGTTCCCTTCACCCCTGCCACCGTCACTGTCTTTTGACCTATAAGCAAAATCAGACCCCAGCAGTCACAGGAGCCAAATACAAAGTCTGTCCTGGGAAGAAGGGGCATCTATATTAAAAGAATTGCAAGAACTTGCAAATCTGTGCCAGAAAGAAGCATAGAGGAATGCATGTTTAATGTGTTTAAAATGGATTCTAAAGATTCTAGACCAAGGAGGAGGGAACATAATTTAGTTAGGGCTGAATTTATCAGTAGAAGATATGCTCTGGCCAGAGAGATTCTGTGTTTAATATACTATCTTGAGCTGATGGTTGCAGTTCTAATTACTCTTTCTAATTGATTAGTTGACTTAATCCTGAATCCAGTGGCAACCAACATAAAATTAAGTTTCAGAAATTCTATGACATAATGTAGAACAGTGGGTCTCAAACCTAGCTACACGTTAGGATCACCTAAGCTTTTCAAAATACTGATGCCAAGGTCTCACCGCAGACCAATTAAATCAGAATATCCATGGACAGGGCCTGAGCAGCGGTATCTTTTCAAAACTCCCCAGGTGATTAAAATATGTATCCAATGTGTAATGCAGAGGAATGAGATAAATGTAGAACTAGATTAATTCTATGAGATCCACTTACCCTTCCCTAACTATGTCTCTGGAAAGGGCCCTGAAGATATGCTCTTTGCCAAATATTGAGAATTACATTGATAGGGAAATAAACAATCTTTGAGAGGTGCTGTTGTAGCTCTTACATACAGGTGGGGTGTGCTAGTGGGAGAGACTGCATTAAAATGAGTTCCTTAACATGGGAGCAGGGCAGGAGGAAGGGGTGAAAGGATACAGAGATGGCTGCGCCAAGAGGTGGTGCCCAGCTTCCAGAAGATGCTTCAGGGTCACAGCAATCAGCAGAGAAGCTGAGGCGGCACTCAGAATACCCTAACCCAGAGCTTTTTGGAGTAGCTAATTGAGCACGGGGTTCTTAGGACTACAATAGATTGGCCTCTACCTATGGTCCTACTTGATCCTTATAACCATAAACCTCTAGTTTGGTCAGTTAGAGCTTAACTTGAGGCACCAGAACAGTTCCCAGATCTGAGTTATTTAAAATACTCAAGGCCCCTTGATAATATGATAATATCAGAAGTATGTACATTAAATCTTACACATAGCCTGGGAGAAACTGCCTTCTTCCAATGGCCCTGGAAGCTCAGTGAGAGAACTGCGAAGCCCCATAATCTGCTCTTGTTGGGAAGTATCCCTTCCTCCCTGTTTAAAGAGGCTCTTCTTGCCTTGCTTGAGGCCCTGTAATGATATCACTCAGAGAAGTTACTTTTATGGGAAAATCCGCATCTCATCAAGCTCCCCTCAAGCCCCACTATCACTAAATTCCCAGAACGACTCGTGGCCACAGATCAGGGTAACTGTACTTAGGGAAAGAAAGAAAATCAGATCACTTAAGAAGAATTGAACATCTTTTCTGAGAGACACAGCACTCCACTATGGTCTTTTGGGACCAGAAATCATTAGTCCACCTTAGTCAGCCCACTGACATCTTAAACACTCATATCCTAGCACATAGTGCCTCACTTCTCAGTTCCTGAGTGCATAGCTGGACTAGACATATTCAACAAGAAGCAGAACCTTGACTCTGACCATATAGTAGAATACTGACTCTATGACCTCAGACTAAAGGCAATTATAGTAGAAAGAGCCATGAGGGAGCCCCTGGAGCTTCTCTTCCATTCCAAAACTATAAACCAAAAAAACATGCATCCATGAGGAAATTGGTTAATATTAATTAAAAATTAATATTTAAGATATTCAAAGATGTGGAAGATGTAGGAGTGTTGAGTTCAATCATATCCCTCCATTTAACTAATCAATTTCAACCTGTGAAGATAAAAGATGGGTATTGAATAACAAAAACAAATTATTATAAGCTTAATTAAGGGCGGACCACAACTGTAATTTAATTACTGTTTAAATATAGATCTTTATTTGTAGAGGACTACGTGCTCACAAACAGGGTGTTCCCGATAAGTCCTGCTCTCGCAAACGAAGCAGGGCATTCCCCATAAGTCCTGCTCTTGCAAACGAAGCAGGGTGATCCTTCCCTGTTTACAGGGAGGACTAAGGAGCCAGCTGCTAACAGCTGGGGTTGAAGGGTTACCTATATGTCTTGGGGGTAGTCCGCATTGTCTGCATCTTTCTCATGAGGCTTGGGCTGTTCACTATAACCATAGTTATATCTCTGCCTTTACTATGATTATTGTGGCTCAAAGTTTTAAGTATAATCATACTGCGGTACTTAATGAAACTCTGCCAAGTACATTATCTTTATGCCCTGTCCCTGATGTGTCCGGAGGTGTTTCCCAACTAGAGTGGACTAGATGTAGAAGTAGTGGGCCACGATTGTTGTTAGAAGTAAAAGGGAAGACTCATAAATACCTTGTTACAGATTGGAGTGTACATGGAGATTTTCAGACTAAATTCAGCCATGTCAACCTGTGTTGGCATAAGGTAATCACAGCATTTCTGCAGATGGCAATGAAACTATTGTTTGGCATGATGGTGGTCTATCACCCCCTATGCCACATTTGGCTAATACCTCACAAATACAAGGTCATATTTGGAAGTTGCTAGCTGCTGGTAAACCAATGTTCACTTTCACGGGAAACATGTCCTTAAATCTTACTAATATTGCTAACCCTTTCCATATATCTTTGCATTGAAATAGTTCTAGATATGTTATTGCATGTGTAAGAAAGCCTTACTTGTTGTTGACAGGAATTTTTAGATGGGATAATAATACAGGGGTAGTTAACTGTACAAACAATTGTACATTCTTAAGTTGTATAAATACTACTTGGTGGAATAATAATTGGAATGAGTCTCATTCCGATTTATATATACTAAGAGCCAGAAAAGAAACCTTGCTACCTGTAAACTTAACACGCACTTGGAGTGAATCTGCTGGGGTTACTCAAATTTACAAGGTTATGCAAGATCTTGTCCACCGCAGTCGGAGAATGGTTGGAATCATCATGACTGCGGTGATAGGACTTGTAGCAATTGCTTCCACTGCCGCTGTTGCTGGATTAGCTCTACACCAGAGTATACAAAATGCAGAATTTGTGCAACAATGGCATGAACAATCACATTTGTTGTGGCAGCAGCAACGAGACATAGATGCTCATTTGACTGAACGAGTGGATAATCTGGAGCGAGTGGTTTCTTGGTTGGGAGATCAGCTAACACTGTTGAATACCCGAGCTTTGTTGAAATGTGATTGGAACACTACCCAATTTTGTATTACTCCTGTTCCTTTTAATAGCACTGTACATAACTGGACTGAGATAAAGAGACTTTTAATTGGTCATAATAATCTTTCCCTAGAAATACAAGAATTAACACAGAACATTTCTGAAACATTTCACAATCAGTTACCGTTGCTGACTGGTGCAGATTTGATGACTGGTATTGCACAAAGTTTGATGTCTTTGAACCCTATGAGCCCTGTAAAAACTTTGCTGACCTCTGTTTCTAGTAATGTATTGATTGTTGTTCTTGCCTTTGTCATTTTCACAGTCTGCTGGAGACGGTACCAAAGGGCAAACACCGAATCCCAGCGAGCCCAACATGTGATGATGGTTTTAAAAGAAATTCAAACTTGTAAATAAGGAAAGAGGAAATGTAGAGGACTACGTGCTCATAAACAGGGTGTTCCTGATAAGTCCTGCTCTCGCAAACGAAGCAGGGCGTTCCCCATAAGTCCTGCTCTTGCAAATGAAGCAGGGCGATCCTTCCCTGTTTACAGGGAGGACTAAGGAGCCAGCTGCTAACAGCAGATCCTGGGGCCTTGTTTATGTGTAAACATCTTGAAAATCCAGAAAGTCAGGGAAAGGTCAGAAAAACAACAATGTGTCTTGTGACTTGGTAACATTCCACAAACGACTGTATAAAATAAAGCAGAGCGTGCCATTCGAGGCAGCCGCCATGTTTGTCTTGTCTTGTGTTGTCTTGTGTGTTCATTCCTTTGTTTAGGAAACACGCAGACCCCAACATTTATTTCAGCAAATAAACATAGTCTCTGGAACTGTGGCTACTCATCTGTAAAAAAAAAAAAAATTCTTTATTCTACTAAGCAGAGAAAAACTGCAAGCAGTTTGTTTCCACTTGACAGGAACAGTAGTATACCTTCACCATTTTGACTTTGGGCTATGTCAACTCTCACTCTGATCCAAAATTTGTTCTACAAGAATCTTGCTAATTTCAACATCCCACAAGATATCATATGTTACATTGATGATATCATGCTTACAGAATCCAAACAGCAGGAAGTAGCAGGCATTCTAGAGTCCTTGGCAAGACACATGGATGCCAGAAGGTGAGAAATAAAGCCCATGAACATACTAACTCTTGACACCTTGGTGAAGTTTCTGGGTATACAGTGATCTGGGAAATAATGTAATGATTCCTTTAAAATGAAAGACAAATAGTTGTACCCAATACTAAGAAAAGGACACAGTAAGTTGTGTGCGGTGGCTCACACCTGCAATTCCAGCATTTTGGGAGGTCTAGGTGGGCAGATCACTTAAGCCCAGGAGTTTAAGACCAGCCTAGGAAACATGGTGAAACCCCATCTCTAAAGAAAAATACAAAAAATTAGTCAGGCATGGTGGCACATGCCTGTAGTTCCAGCTATCCAGGATGCTGAGATGGGAGAATCACCCGAGTCCAGGAGGTCAAGGCTACACTGAGCTGTTATTGAGCTACTACTACATTTCAGCCTGGGTGACAGAGCAAGACCCAGTCTCACAACAAACAAACAAACAGAAACAACAACAACAAAAACAGGGGTGAGGATGCACAATGCTCATTGGGCTTATTTGTTGTTAAGAGGAAACACATGCTACAGTTGAATGTGTTGTTCCAACTTATTAACCAAGTCACTCAAAAGACTACCAGCTTTGCATAGGGCCCAGGGTAAGAGTCAGCTCTCTGGCTAGGCCAGGTTGTGGTGCAAGACGCTCTTCCTCTTGGAGCTAATAACCCAGAAGATCCATTAGGTTCACACTGTGTATGGCAGACTGAGATCCTAGGTGAAGCATATAGCAAGCACCCATAGGATAATTACAGTGCACACTCAAGAGTTTAAGAGAGGAACCAAGTCATCTTCACAAACAGCTGTTTCCTTTTTGAGAAAAACAAAAAACAAAAAACAACTCTTGGTTTGCTTCTGAGCTTTAGTAGAGGCTGACTGCATGATCAAAGGATACCAAGTGGCCATGAGATCTCAACTTTCCATGAATAACTGAATATTATCTGATATGCCAAGTCATAAAATCAGGCAAAGTGGAAGTAGTACATACAGGATGGGTGTGAGCAGTTTTGAAACCACTGATAAGTTGCACGGGTAGGATGTTCACATTCTCCAGTGCACCTTCTCTAGTTGAGTGGCCGCCTCTCCTTCAACCCACACCCTGGACCTCATAGGAAGTTCCTGTGACCATTGACTGAGGAGATAGATGGTCAAGTGTAGTTTATAGATGGCTTTCCACTTTCTGCAATTTTATATACACTCATCCAGATGTAACTTTAAAAGGCAGTAAGAAGGGGAAAACTGCCAGAGGGAAGAACTTTGAGTTATCTACTTTTTCTGGAAGGAAAGATGGCCAGAGGAATGGATCTATTATGATTCATGGGCTATGGCTAATGGTTTGGCTAATTGGTCAGAAATTTGGATCCAACAATATTGGAGGATTGGCATCAGAAAATGTGAGGAAGAGGTATGTGAGGTCTCTTAGAATTTATTCAAAGTGTATGATAATATGGAGTCTCATGTGAATATTTAGAAAGAGGACTTTTCTGTGGGGTATCCTTTAAAAAATGAGATGGACAATCTGACAATGGATATTAATTACCTCTGCCATTCCATTGGACTCTTGAACAAAATGGCAATAATAGCACATACAGAGGTTATACATGGGCTCAATAACAGGGACTCCCCTCACCATGCTGATCTGCCATAACCGTTTCCCCAGTTTGCCAGCAGCAAAGATCATTGTTGAGCACCTCTATGGCACCTATATCAGGAGAATAGCATTACCTGATGGCAGATTGCTTACATACTTTCAGAGTATATGTGATAATTTAATACATTCATATAATTTGTGAAGATCAAATCAGTGTAATTGGGATATCCATCACCTTAAATATTTGTCTTATTTATTTGAATGTTTAAAAAATTGAATTATTCTTTTCTAGCTATTTTGAAACATACAAATTATTGTAAACTATAGTCACCCTACTGATCTATCGAATACTAGATCATGTTTCTTCTATCGAACTGTATATTTGTGCCCATTAATCAACCTCTCTTCATTCCCCGCTCCCCCATATTCTTTCTGGCTTCTGGTAGCCATGGATGTACTCTGTCTTCATGGGATCCACCTTTTTAGCTCCCACATGTGTGGGAACATGCAATATTTGTCTTTATGTGCTTGGCTTATTTCACTTAACATAATGATCTCCAGTTCTATCCATGTTGCTGCAAATGACAGGATTTCATTCTTTTTTATGGCTCAACATATTCCATTGTGTATATGTTCTACATTTTCTTTATCTATTCATCCATTGATGAGCACTTAGGTTGATTCTGTATTTTGGCTATTGTGAACAGGACTGCAATAGGCATGGGAGTGCAGATTTCTCTTTGATATACTGATTCACACCCTGTAGTAGAGTTGCTGGATAATATGACAGTTCTATTTTTAGTTTTTAAAGGAACTTCCATACAATTTTCTATGGTGGCTGTACTAATTTATAATACATTCCCATCAATAGCACACAAGGGTTCCCTTTTCTCTACATTCTTGCCAGCATTTCCTATTCCCTGTGTTTTGATAAAGACCATTTAAACTGAGGTGAAATGATATCTCATTGTGGTTTTTATTTGCATTTCCCTGATGATTAGTGATGTTGAACATTTTTTTCATATACCTGTTGGCCATTTGTATGTTTGATTTTGAGAAATGTCTGTTCAGATCTTTTGCCCATTTTTAAATAAAAAAAAAATGTTTTGGCCGGGCGCAGTGGCTGACGCCTGTAATCCCAGCACTTTGAGAGGCTGAGGTGGGCGGATCACGAGGTCAAGACATCGAGACCATCCTGGCCAACATGGTGAAACTCTGTCTCTACTAAAGATATAAAAAATTAGCCAGGCATGGTGGCAAGTGCCTGTAATCCCAGCTACTTGGGAGGCTGAGGCAGGAGAATCGCTTGAACCCGGGAGGTAGAGGTTGCAGTGAGCCGAGACAGCACCACTGCATTCCAGCCTGGGCAAAAACAGCGAAACTCTGTCTCAAAAAAAAAAAAAAAAATTTTTTTTTTTTTGGGCTATTGAGTTGCTTGAGATCCTATATTCTGGTTATTAATATCTTTGTCAGATGGATAGTTTGCAAATATTTTCTTCTATTTTAAGGATTGTCTCTTCACTTTGTTGATTGTTTCCTTTGCTGTGAAGAAGGTTTTTGGCTCAGTGTAATCCCATTTGTCTATTTTTGTTTTGGTTACCTGTGCTTTTGAGGTCTTACACAAAATATATTTTCCTAGACTGGTGTCCTGGAATGTTTCCCCCATGTTTTACTTTAGTAGTTTTATGGTTTCAGGTCTTAGATTTAAGTCTTTAATCCATTTTGATATGATTTTGTATATGATGAGGGATAAGGGCCTAGTTTTATTCTTCTACATATGGATATCCAGTTTTTCCAGCACCACTTATTGAAGAGACTGCCCTTCCCTTGTTGGATGTTCTTGGTGTCTTTATCAAAAATGAGTTGACTGTAAATAGTGGACTTATATCTGGGTTTTTAATTCTGTTTCATTGGTGTATGTGTCTGTTTTCATATCAGTACCATGCTGATTTCATTACTATAGCTTTGTAATATAATTTGAAGTCAAATAGTGTGATGCCTTCAGCTTTGTTCTTTTTGCTCAGGATTACTTTGACTATTCAGGGTCTTTTGTCATTTCATATAAATTTTAGGATTTTTTTTCATTTCTATGAAGAATGTCCTTGGTATTTTGATAGGTATTTAATTAAATCTGTAAATTTCTTTGGGTAGTATTGTCATTTTAACAACATTAATTATTCCAATCCATGAACATGGAATGTCTTTCCATTTTTGGTGCCCTTTTCTGTATTTTTCATCAGTGTTTTACAGTTTTCCATGTATAGAACTTGCATTTCTTTGGTTAAGTTGGTTCCTAGGCATTTTATATTATTTGCATTTATATGTTATTGTAAATGGAATTGCTTTCTTGATTTCTTTTTCATATTGTTTGTTCTTGGTGTATGTAAATTCTACTGATTTTTGTGTGTTGAATTTTTGTCCTGCAAATTTATTGAATTTATTTATCAGTTCTAATAGTTTTTTTGGTGGGATCTTTAGATTTTTCTGAATATAAGATCATGTCATCTGTGAACAAGGCTAATCTGACTTCTTCCTTAGCAATTTAGATGCCCTTTATTTCTTCCTCTTGCGTAATTGCTCTGGCCAGGACTTCCAGTATTATGTTGAATAAAAGTGATGAGAATGTGCATCCTTGTCTTATTCCAGATCTTAGAGAAAAGGCTTTCAGTTTTTTCCTGTTGAACATGACATTATGACTCATGTGTTTGTCATAAATGGCCTTTTTTGAGGTATGTTCCCTTTGATGAGAACTTTTATCATAAAGGGATATTGAATGTTATCAAATGTTTTTTCAGCATCTATTGAAATAATCATATCATTTTTGTTCTTGATTCTGCTAATGTGATGTATCAATTTGTTGACTTGGATGTGTCGAACCATCTTTGAATCTCCGAGATGAATCCCTCTTGATCATGGTGAATGATATTTTTAATGTGTCATTCAGTTTTGTTAGTATTTTGTTGAGGATTTTGGCAACTATGTTCATCAGGAATATTGCCCTGTAGTTTTCTTTTTTTTTGTCATGTCCTTGCCTGGTTTTGGTGTCAGGGTAATGCTGTCCTCATAGAAAAAGTTTGGGAGTATCTCTCATCTTCAGTTTTTTTTTTTAAGAGATAGAGTAGAATTGGTATTACTTCTTGAAATGTTTGGTAGAATTCAACAATGAAGCCATCAGGTAGGTCCTGAGCTTTTCTATGATGGGAGACTTTTTCTTATGGCTTTGATCTTGTTGCTTATTGTTGGTTTGTTGAGGTTTTCTATTTCTTCATGGTTCATTCTTGGTTGGCTGTATGTGTCCAGGAATTTATTCATTTCTTCTAGATTTTTCCATTTGTTGGTGTATAGTTGTTCATAACAGTCTGTAATGAGTCTTTGTACATCTGTGGTCTCATTTTTTATATTTCCTTTTTCACTTCTGATTTTATTTATTTGGGTCTTATCTTTTTTTCTTAGTTATTCTAGCTAACGGTTTATCAATTTTGATTTTTTTTTCCAAAAACCCAACTTTTCATTTTGTTGATCTCCCATATTTTTTAGTCTCAATTTCATTTATTTTTGCTCTGATCTTAACTATTGATTTCCTTCTGCTAATTTTGGGTTTAGTTTGTTCTTGCTTTTCTAGTTCCTTGAGGTATATCATTAGATTGCTTATTTGAAGTCTTTCTACCTTTTTGATATAGGCACTTAAACTTCCCTATTAGTACTGCTTTTGTTGTATCCTATAGATTTTGGTATGTTACATTTCCATTTTCATTTGTCTCAATATTTGTTTTCATTTCCTTCTTAATTTCTTAATTGACCCATTTGTCACTCAGGAGCATGCTGTTTAACTTCCATGTGCTTATGTAGTTGCTAATGCTAGTCTTATTATTGATTTCTAGTTTTATTCCATTGTGGTCAGAAAATATACTTTACATAATTTCTCTTTTCCAAATTTGTTCAGGCTTGTTTTGTGGCCTAAGATGGAGGCTATTCTGGAGAGTTCCATGTGTTGATGAAAAGAATTTGTATTCTGTAGCAGTTAGATGGAATGTTCTGTAAATGTCAATTAGGCCTATTAGGTCTAGTGTTCAGGTTGACACTGGTGATTTTTTGTTGTTTTTCTGTCTCAATGATCTGTTCATTGTCAAGAGTGGAGTTTTAAAGTCCTCTATTCATATTGTATTGCAGTCTCTCTCCTTTTAGAGCTCCTTTTACATTAGTGTTTGCTTTATATTTTTGGGAGTTCCAGTGTTGGGTGCACAGATATTTACACTTGTTATATTCTCGCACTGACTGATCCCTTTATCATCGTATAGTGACCTTATTTGTCTCTTCTTACAGTCTTTGATTTGTAGTCTAATTTTATCTAATTATAGCTACTCCTGCTCTTTTTGTGTTTCCAATTCCATGGAATATATTTTTCCACCCCTTCACTTTCAGTCTATGAATACCTTTATAGATGAAGTGAGTGTTTTGTAGGCAGTATACAGTTGGATCTTGTTTATTTATCCATTTGACTACTCTATGCCTTTTAACTGGAGAATTGAGGCCACTTACATTCAGTGTTATTACTGACAAGTAAGGACTTACTATTACCATTTTGTTGCTTGTTTTCTGGCTGTTTTGTAACTCTTCTCCTTTCTTACTGTCTTCCTTTGTGGTTAAGTGATTTGCTCTGGTAGTATGTTTTAATTCATTGCTTGTATTTCTTTTTTTCTCTCCTCCTGCCTAATTCATTGCTTTTTATTTTTAGTAAATCTTTTACAGATTTTTGCATTGCGGCTTACAAAAGACATCTTATAACAAGTTATTTTAGAGGGATAATGACTTATTTTAGGTCATAAAGAAAATAATATAAACTAACAAAGAAAAACGGGGAGAAACTACACTTTAATTCCATCCCCACTTTTTAACTCTATGTTGTCTCAATTTACATACTTTTATACTATCTGTCTCTTAGGTTGCCATAGGTATTATTTTCTTAGATAGATTTGTCTTTTGGGCTTCATAGTAGAGTTGTGAGGAAATTGTACCCCACAATGACAGCATTGGAGTATTCTGGGTTTTTCCATGGACTTAATTTTATCATTGGGCTTTATGCCTTCAAATGTTTTTTTGTGTGTGTGCATTAGTCTATTTTCCTTTCAGACTGAAGAACTTCCTTTAGCATTGCTTGTAAGACAGGTCTGGTGTTGGTGAATTCTGTCAGCTTCTGTTTGTCTAAGAAGATTTTATGTCTCCATCATATTTGAAGGATATCTTTGCTGGATACAGTATTCTTGGAGAGCAGAGTTGTTTTTTTTTTTCTTTCCAGGACTTTGAAAATGTCATTCCACTCCCTGCTGGCTTGTATGGTTTCTGTTGAGAAGTCTATTGTCAGGTGAATTTGAGTTCCTTTATTTGTTATTTTCCTCTTTCTATTGCTACTCTTAGGATCTTCTCTTTGTCCTTGACCTTTGAGAGTTTAAATATTATATGTTTGAGTTAGTTTTATTTGGGTCAAATCTATTTAATGTTCTCTGTCCTTACTGTACCTGGATATTTTTATCTTTTTCAAGTTTTGGAAACTTTTTCTTTGAATAAGCTTTATACCTCTTTCTTTTGCTCAATGTCCTCTTGAATACCAATAATTTTTAGATTTGGTCTTTTGAGTCATTTTCTGTATCTGTCAGTCTTCATCTTTTTTCATTCTTTTTTCATGTTTGCCCTCTGACTAGGTATTTTCCAGTAGCCTGTCTTCAGGCTCCCTGATTCTTTCCTCTGCTTGATCCATTCTGCTATTGAGAGCCTCTAATGAATTTTTCAGTTTTGCAAATGTATTTCTCAGCTCCAAGATTTCTATTTGATGCTTTAGTTATTTCAATATTTTTGTTAAATTTCTATGATAAATTTCTGAATTGCTTTTCTGTGTTATCTTGGAGATTACTGAGTTTCCTTAAAATGTCTATTTTGAATTCTTGGTCAGATAATTTGCATATTGCCATCTTGTTAGCATCAGTCACTGGTTCCTTGCTTTGTCTGTTTGAGGAGGTCACAGTTTGCTGTGTGCTGTTGTTTCTTGTGGATGTATATCCATTCTTTGGGTTGAAGGATTAGTTATTTATTTTAGTCTTATCTGTCTGATTGGCTTTGGATTTTATCAGATATGTTTGCTTAAAGAGTCTTTGTAATTTACCTGTGGATTTTCTTTTTTTCCTGCTAGGTTGCTGCTAGGTTGCTGCCTCCTTTTGACACTATATGGTACCTTAAGCCTAGATTTGCCTAGGTTCTAGTAAACAATCAGAGTGATGCCTGTCCCAAAGGGGATATCTCAGTAGTGTGGGAAGGCTGCCTAGAGTTTTATGCCTAGAGGACCTGTGGAATGAACCTTCTACAGCATGGTGCTGCTGAACAGCCACTCTGATTTGGCATCCTCTTTGGCCAAGTTACAAAGAGTTTCCAGGGCTGGAGATGGTAGTCCTGTCTCCCCACTTCATCTCCAGCTATTTCAGGGATATTTCTCCCTTCAGGCACTTGTGATGCTTCTCATGGGTTGAGGCAGGGACAGGTCTACTCCCAGGGAACCAAGATAGTGGAGAAACTGGGGTCCACCTTGATCTCACTTTTTCCAGTGCAGAAACCATAAGTGAAGGAGAAATGTTTTATGTGCTTGGTGCTGAGCAGATTAGGGGAAGAAGCATCACAGATATGGACATCTAAATCTCTTACCATCTGCTGGGAGTTTTTTCACTTCTCTCTGGCCCCAGAAACTGGCTCATCCTTATATTTGAGTTCTGGGATATTATTGTTGATGAGCTTGGTGCTATATATTTGTTTTTTGGTTTTATATGGAGGAGTAAAGCCAGCTTGCTTTACACCACAATTTTGGAACCAAAAGTTGAAAGGTTTTTCTCCCCTTCCATCTTGAAGGGAGCAAGGATTTGTCCTCAGGTAATAATAATCCACTCTGGATATGAATTTGCCTTCCATGGCTGTCACGTTTCATTCAGTAACATCTGCAGTAGACTTACTGAATGCTTTACTTCACCATAGTAATACCCCATGCCACATTGCATCTCAGCAAGAACTTATTTTAGAATAAAAGAAGTGAGGGGGAGGCTGAGACGGGCAGATCACGAGGTCAGGAGATCAAGACCATCTTGGCTAACATGGTGAAACCCCGTCTCTACTAAAAAATACAAAAAAAAGCTAGCCGGGCGAGGTGGCGGGCGCCTGTAGTCCCAGTTAATGTAGTCCCAGCTACTCGGGAGGCTGAGGCAGGAGAATGGTGTAAACCCGGGAGGCGGAGCTTGCAGTGAGCTGAGATCCGGCCACTGCACTCCAGCCTGGGTGACAGAGCGAGACTCCGTCTCAAAAAAAAAAAAAAAAAAAGTGAGGAAATGAGATGAAAAAATATGGCATTCACAGGTTTTAAAGAAGGTTAGAATATTTAATGAAGACTCAGTAACAGCATTCACTGAGAGAAAACTTCTTGTGAGGTTGGGCTGCTATCCTATACAATGAGCCCATGATTTGAATTAGAAACTAGTATATGACTCTGGGTCTCCCACAGGCCAAATAAACCAGTCTAGGGAACAGTAGGTAGAAGTGAGATGGTATCTCTCACTAGTACACATTAGCATTTGCAAATGTTTCATTTCCTATTTGTATTGGTTATTCTGTATTCATTCTCCCGCATTCATTCTTCCACTTTTCTACTCTGCTTTAGCTCTGAAGACTGTCTCACTTGGGCTGCCATGCTGACTCGTTTCTCTTTGGATCAGCCGATGACAGTACCAGCAGGTAAGCAGAGAGCAGAGGAGAGAGAGAGAGCTCAGGGTATTTCTTCTCTATTTCCTCCCTGCTTCAGCATTGCATCTTTGTCAGGGGCTACCTTTTTCCATAGCTCTAGCTGCTGCTGGGCAATTTCACCCCAGCTCTGCTCTCACTAGACTCAGGTCACACTATTTCCTCTCCTACTCCTAGACACGGTAATGGCTTCCTGCCGTTTATTAGTCTCTGGGTGCCTCAACATCCATTGTTAGTGTCTTTAACCCTGCCAGCATCTCTTAGTGGTCCCTCAGTAAAGTCTCTACATTTAAATACAATGAATTGAATTCCGTTTCCTGCTAGGATACATTATTTCTACAATTCTGTGTTCTGCTGACTTTAAGTGCTAGTACCCAAGAGAGGAGACAAAAGAATAGTTTTATTGTATTGAAAACTGAGGCTGCCATCTGTCCATTTCAATACTTTCATGCCACTTGATGAACAGGCTAGAGGCAGGCTGCAGTGACAGGTGCTGTTTTATAATAGGGCCTGGGAGCAATTCCACCTACACTACAGGGAGATAACACCTTGTTGTTTTAGGTCCAGTGTTTAAAAAACATACACTAACGGAAGAGTTTACTAATCCCATTCAAGGAGGACCACCAAGAACTTAGATTTTTCAAAAATCAGTTTGGGGTAGCTCACTGGGTAAAGAACTCTGTTCAGCTGAGGTGCCCCTAAAGGGAAGGGAGCTATGGAATAGATTTTAGAAGAAGGATGTCATAAACATCAACTAAGGCTATGTGAATGTGTTGGGCAGAAAGAAAGGCTGAAGTAGCTATTTATATTTTCTACCATGTATGTATTTTAGTTCTTTTTGTTACTTTACCTATTCCCCTACTGTTTTTTATGATTTATTCCATGGGTAATAGACTATCAGAATGGGATTACAATGGACTCAGAGAAGAAATACGTATCACCCAGAGGTAATCTGGCTTTAGAGCCTGATGCAGTACCTGATGGTAGTTTGAACTGACTACCTGACCTCTAGACTCCCTGTTATATAGAATATGATTCTTCCTTATTCTTTAAGCTGCCTGAACTCAGATAGTTACTGATAGTCAGACACGTCTTAACTGATACACATATGCTCCATTAAGTAAATGCAGTTAAGTCAATTACACTTGGGACAGTGCTTGGCACATGGGATCCTTCTCACTCTGGATTCTGGGATATGGTTGTAACTGTCTGTTCCACAATGGGAGAAGTCAGTGGGGGCTGCAGTGCTCAGGGAGGTTTCATGGAGGTGGAAGTCAGGTGTGATGTTCAGCCTGGTCACAGGGAATAGTCATGTTCTAATCAGAGTCTAATCATGTTCTAATCAGAGTCTGTTGGGCAGGCCTCTGATTAGAGCCATGGCAATTGTACAACAAAGGCAGACTGACCTGAATGAAGGGCAAGACAGCAATCTTCGGCATGTGTCTCTATGAAAGGGGCTGTGGGTAGTCGGAGCTCAATGTGGAAGGGGAAGGAAGGAATTAGTCAGGTTTATGCCTTTGCTTCTTCTTTAGTCATGAGGAATGCTCCCTGCATGGAAGAATCAGAAGTAAAACAAGAACGAGTTACTACCATATGTGGTTTCCCTCTGCCCTTGGGATACATAGAAAATAATGTTTTGCTATGAACTAATGACTGGACCATTTTGGCCTTCAAGAGATGGTGGCAGCAGTAGATACAGTTGCTGTCTCATCAGTGTCTCTTTATCAGGCCACCACACCCATCCCCCATCCGCAGTGCATGCCAGCTGCTAATGACACAGCTGTTTCCTTCTCCAGAGACTTCCTTCTCCAGAGCCACCTCATCCTGAAAAGCCGGGGAGATTATGTCCTCCCCTAAGGGGAGCCCACAGCCACAGTCAGAGTGATGACTGACATGGGGACCGAAAGGTCAAAGGGCTTCCCTCCAGTTGGGACAACTTCTGCATGTGAGCTCCCCATGGGATCAGGCTGAGCTAGACTGCAGCTGAAGCTACATGTTTGCCCAGCTTCTTCCCTGCCCCATTCTAACTCTCTCAGTCCCGTACAGGTTTTGCCTAGGAGCAGTCCCCCAGTCAATCCTTGTTTCAAGCTCCATTTCTGAGGAACCCAACCTAAGGCATTGCCTCTGGGACTGTCAAAGGAGGTGATTTCTGCAGAAGGGAGTAATGGAGCTGGCTTTCTGCTTCTTGACCCCTTGCTAATCTCAACACTCTACTATGTTTCTGTCGGGCAAGCTCTGTGGGCGTTTGAGAAGACTCCAGGGACTCCATCAGTTTGATAACCAGGCCTCAGGCCCAGAGGAAATTCAGCATACATCTGCCCACTGCCAGGCTCAACCCACACTACTGCAAGCCTTTGGAGGAGCAGGTGAGCTCATTAAATCCATCTGTGCCACCTTCCAGCACAGCAGGTATTTTTAACTACATGGGCACCTACTGTATTCCTGGGCACCTTGAGTGAGGGTCTATGACTCACCTGCAAGATTGGCAAGATGTGCCAAAGGGCATCCTTGTTATATTTAGCTAGGACTGTTTTCAAAAGATTTAGGGTTGGGATTTAAAAAAAAAGTTTCCTGGTTCCAATTTGTGCTGAGCAACACAATGAGCCTGAAGCCCAGGGCTAGAGTGGCCTGGCTGAGGCTATTCCTGTTCTCCACTGGCTCCACCAAGGACACCAGGGCAAGTGAAAGGGGAGAGGCTGAGTAGCTCAGTGGTACTTCCTAAGGGGTCATGGAGAGTCCTCAAAGGGCAGAGAATGCCCCCAGCATGATCACAGGATGCTGGGGGCTCTAGGAGCACAGACAAGGCTGGTGACCATCATTCAGGTTCTAGCTTTGACTTTTACCAACGTTTTCTTGAGCCAGTTACTCTCCCTGTTTCCACCTGCTTTTCCTTTTCTGTTAAATAAAAATAATACCCAGCTCACAAGGTCTCTGGGGAGTGCCATGTAATTAGTGTGTGAAAAGGCTTTGTAAACTGTGAAGTGCTGGTCAGGCAGCCATTATTACGGGGAGACTGAAAGAGAGCCCTCAGAGTCTCCAGTATTTGCCCTCCCACCTAGGTGGGGCTGGAGGACCTAAGCCAGGCAGACACCTGCAGTGCCCTGGGAGAGGAACTACCTCATGGGAAGCAGCTTTTCATTCATGACTTCAGTCACCATGTCACTTTGTTCTCACAACTTTTCTGTGGAAAGGTTTTTGTTTAGGGGTGTTTAATTGAGGCCGCCTGTTTTCGTGTGGGCAGCTACATATCCAGACAGGGTGGGTTGAAGGTGGCCTATGTTTTGATCAGGAAAAAGATGAATTCTGGGTCTGCTCTGCTGTCAAATATCCTCCTCTGTGACCACTAAGGACTCACAGATACACTGTGTTCCAGCAAAGCCCAGACGCCAATCGGTGTCTGCAGTACAGGAGGCTGACTGGGGAGCTGCTCCAGTGCACTTTGGTTCACACTGCTCTTCCCAAAGACAGCTATTTAAGGAGAAATTTTTGCCTCTCTGCATATAGTCAGCAAAAGGGAATGTATTTGCATTTCTTATAAGTCCTGTGAACCAGGAAGATAGGCTCAAGCAATTCTTTCTTTTGGTGAGTTCTCAAAGAAAAGACCTTTTTTCAATTAGCAAGCAAATGTTCAGCCTCTTCTGGGTGTCCAGACTCATGCTCGGATGTGAGCAGGGTTTAAATAGATGGCAGTACCCTGGTTCTTGATTTACAAACCACTAGAGCAGTCAGTACTGGACTTGGAGCTAAAAGACCCTGGCCAAGTTACTTAACCTATCTGGGACTTGCTTTCCTCGTCTTTAAAATGGGAACTGAGAAGATTGTTATGAGGATGAAATATGCTAAGGGGCACTAAGTTTTCATAGAGTTTTTTTTTTTTTTTTTTTTTTTTGAGACGGAGTCTCGCTCTGTCGCCCAGGCTGGAGTGCAGTGGCGCGATCTCGGCTCACTGCAAGCTCCGCCTCTCGGGTTCACACCATTCTCCTGCCTCAGTCCCCCAAGTAGCTGGGACTGCTGGCGCCCGCCACCTCGCCCGGCTAGTTTTTTGTATTTTTTTTAGTAGAGACGAGGTTTCGCTGTGTTAGCCAGGATGGTCTCGATCTCCTGACCTCATGATCCATCTGCCTCGGCCTCCCAAAGTGCTGGGATTACAGGCTTGAGCCACCGCACCCGGCCTATCATAGAGTTTTAAAGCACTCACTTCTACAACTGACAAACTGGACTACATGTTCCTTTATATCCAGGGCCCCAAGATGGCGTATGGGACGGAGTTGTTGTTCAGGAAAATTTGTTTCATGAGTCAGTGAATGAATGAATAAGTGAATAAAATATAGATAAAGAAACCGAGATTCAGATTGGAGAGGTGACTGCCCAAGATTGTTCAGTAGTTGGTACCCTACAACTTAAAGTATAATAATAATAAATAAATTAAAAAAAAAAAAAAAGAGAGGACTCAAAGCAGATCTTTTAACTTCTCTTCATTTTAGAGAATTTTACCAGGATCTTTATTGTCACAAGATTAAGATTAAGCATTACTAATAAAGAATAAACTACAAGCACCCACAAAGCAGGGTATCTTATCTTCTTCGGTACTGTGTGCTAGTTTATTCAATAAATACTGAGGGGCATACTAGTTACTATGGGAGGTGTGACTACTTAAAAGGAGGAAGCATTCCTCATATATCACAGATTTGCAAATTGGTTTGTGGTAGCAAATGATTACCCCCGCCCTAAAAGCATAAAAGATAGAATCGTAGTAACAGAGTGAGGAATGAATGAAACCAAAAACCTAGAATGCAGTGAGTTGCTTTTGAGAAATGAAACATAAACCTTAATTTCTTGGCAGCCAAAGAAAAGAAGGAAACAGATTACATTAGTGCCCACTTGACTAATATAAGGAAGGACTGCAGAATATCAGTAGGCAAATTCTCTTATCCCTGAGAGGAATCTGTACTGTGTGCTGGTTTATTTGGAGAAGAGTTTGTCCAAAGGTATCTGTATAAGGACATTGAGTAACTGGGTAGACAGTGTCTTGTATGGTAGTGCCAAGATGTTTCTTCCATGATCCTTTAACATTTCAATTCTCAAGAAAAGCCAAAGAGGCGTTGGGTTCAAGTTGAAGGCCAAGACATGGTCCCCTCCTCAGCTCCTTTACCTCAACATTTTTTTTCTTTTCTTTACTTTATTTATTTATTTATTTATTCTGAGATGGAGTCTCGCTCTATCACCCAGGCTGGAGTGCAGTGGTGCGATCTCAACTCACTGCAACCTCTGCCCCCAGGATTCTAGCAATTCTCCTACCTCAGCCTCCCGTGTAGCTGAGATTACAGGCACCCGTCACCACACCTGGCTAATTTTTTTGTATTTGTAGTAGAGAGGGGGTTTGGCCATGTTAGCCAGACTGGTCTCAAACCCTTGACCTCAGCAGATCCACCCGCCTCAGCCTCCCAAAGTGTTGGGATTACAGGTGTGAGCCACCACACTGGGCTCCCTCAACATTTCATGGAAAAGCCAGAAGACATGTGTGTGCCTGTGGAGTTGGTTTGTGTTTAAGGAATAAGACTATAAAGGTGCTGGGAAGCAAGAATGGTAGCCTGTATCGGGCAGAATGTTCCAGAGAATTCTGGAAGATAGAAAACACATGAGTCGCAGTTGAGTTGGCAAAGTAAAATAGGCCCGCAGAAGCTTTCTCCCTCAACTCCTAAGGAAATGTCAAAAATAGTAAAAAATGATAATAATAATAAATGAGAAAAATGTACCAGTAAGAGTCAGACAAGGGCATAATCTAGTGACGTAAGAATTAAGAAGTGATGACAGAGGAAAAAATAACTCAGAAGATGATGGAGTGCAGTGTACATACCTCTTACACGTGGCTTTGGTGAGTCAGCAGAATGATGACAATTCTACTCATAGCCCACCCCACCTTTCTGGAGAGAAGTGATATTTTCTTTTCACCTTTCTATTTGGGGTTGGGAGTGGGGGACAGAGTAAGAGTGATGGGAGCAGCCACTGAGAAGATAAGGTAAAACTGGGGAGATAATTTCTCAGGACAAAAACAAGGGCTTCAGGACTCCACAGTGAATTAGAAGAGCAATCATTCCTGCTCCAGGCTCTCAGGTTACAGAGAAGTAGATAGAACAAAAAATGCTTATAGGGAAATTCTTCATGGAATATAGACTGTGTGGTTATAGCTGTCCACATTCAACATGACCAAGTTAACAGGAACAGCATGGTAACAATGAAAACATTTTACAATAAACAAAAGGAAAGAACAAAACATGCAAAGGATAGTTGAAGATCATATTCTAAAATAAAACACAAACTCAAAAAACAGAAAAGATTCCTCATGAGTGCTATTTCTAATGGGACCACGAATTCAATAAAAGAAGAACTGAGGCTGGCTACGGTGGCTCACGCTTGTAATCCCAGCACTTCGGGAGGCTGAGGCGGGCGGATCACGAGGTCAGGAGTTCGAGGCCAGCCTGACCAACAATGGTGAAACCCCGTCTCTACTAAAAATACAAAAATTAGCTGAGCATGGTGGTGTGCACCTGTAATCCCAGCTACTTAGGAGGCTGAGGCAGGAGAATCGCTCAAACCGGGCTGGCGAAGGTCACAGTGAGCCAAGATCACACCACTGCACTCCAGCCTGGGTGACAGAGTGGGACTCTGTCTCAAAAATAAATAAATTTTTAAAACAGTGCCTAATGGCAAAAAAATGTTTTTTTAAAAAAAAGAAGAAATGAAAGGTGAGTTGATAAGTTAATAGACTGAAATTCAAATAGATCTTTCAGAACTAAGAAAACAAATTGAGGACCAAAACAATACCACTAAAGAATTAATAAAAATATTACAAACAGTAAGAAACAGGAAATAGAAGGCTCAAAATCAATTTGCCATCATAAAGGAAAAACTTATAACAATCATGATATGCAAAGAAAAACTACAAAAATATTAATGCAATTAGAGAGAAGATAATAAATATGTACAGAAATAAGCCAGTGCAAAGAAAATTGGAATGCCCGAAGAAGTCAACAATTTGAACATCCTAAAACCTTCCAGAAGAAAAACATTCCAATGTGCTAAACACACAGGTGCATATACAGTTGGCTCTCCATATTCATGGGTTCCACATCATTGGATTCAACCAACTGCAGATTGAAAATATTTGGGAAAAAAATACCCCAATACAACAAGAATAATATAAATTCAAGAAAACAATACAGTATAACAACTGTTTATATAGCATTCACATTGTATTAGGTATTATGAATAATCTAGAGATGACTTAAAGTATATGAGACTCCTCTGTAAAATAGGTATATATTTTTAAAAGTATACGGGAGGATGTGTGTAGGTTATATGCAAATACTACACCATTTTATAGAAGGGACTTGAGCATCCTCGGATTTTTGTTTCTGCAATGAGTCCTGGTCAATCCCCCATGGATACCAAGGAACAACTGTGTGCATTAGTTATACATATACCTATGTGCATGTGTATATATACATATATAACCAATCCCCTGAGGATATGGAGGAGATAGATAGATAGATAGATAGATAGATAGATAGATAGATAGATACATAGGTGGCCGGGCGCGGTGGCTCACGCCTGTAATCCCAGCATTTTGCGAGGCCGAGGCAGGCGGATCACGAGGTCAGGAGATCGAGACCATCCTGTCTAACACAGTGAAACCCCGTGCCTACTAAAAATACAAAAAAATTAGCCGGGCATGGTGGCCGGCGCCTGTAGTCCCAGCTACTCAGGAGGCTGAGGCAGGAGAATGGCATGAACCCAGGAGGTGAAGCTTGCAGTAAGCCAAGATCGCACCACTGCACTCTAGCCTGGGTGACAGAGCGAGACTCCGTCTCAAAAAACAAAACAAAACAAAAAAAAACATATAGGTATTCGCAAAATCTCCATAGCAATGAAATGGTCTGCAACAAAGCAAAGTAAAAGAATCACCTGTGATTCAGAAAAGCAGGAGGAACCTGAGCCTTTGAAGGTAAATAAAGACCAAGCCAAAGGGCACTTCACACCTTGAGGTCATCTTTAGGGAAAAGTAGCCTAGGATTTCCTCATAGGGAAGCAGACAGTAAGGGGAAGAGGTAGGAATGAACAGTAGACCAAGCCTTAGACCTGAGCAGTAATAGATCCAAAGCCACAAAATTTTGCACAAACCCAAGACTCAGAGGGGATTACACTTTGAGGAAAAGGGTGGAGTTAAAGGTATCCTACCTAGCAGAGGCTGACTTCAAGAAACATTGACTCAGAATCAGTTCTGGCAGAGGAGGAAAAATGAAAACTTCTGAGATTTGAAGGCAAGTGGCCAACCCTCCTATAGCTGTGACGTCTGAATGTACACTGAAATATACCAGAATATCCCAAAATAAGAATTTAGAAGGACCCAGGTCCACAGTGCCCAAAGCTCCTGACAGAGGCAATCATGTACCCACAACACAGCCCTCATAAAATTCCCACTGGAAAAGTCCCATCATAAATGAACTCATAATATAAAATCAGAAAACGCCCAAGGAAGCAAGCCATCATGAGTAAGTGCCAAAAGAAAAAAAAAATAGAATTATTAAATATAAACTATGATTTTAATGTGATTAAGTAAATAACAGAGATAATTTGAAACTAAGTAAGAAGCAGGAGCTTGTAAAAATAAGCAGACATTTTAAAAAGAACCAAACAAAACTTCTGGAAATAAAGAATGTAATAGAAATTAAAATCTCTGTAGAAGAGTAGAAAAGCAAAATAGACACAACTGCAGAGAGAATCTGTAATTTCAAACATAGATCCAAAGAAAATACACAGAATGCAGCCAGAGACAGAAAGATATGGAAAAGTCTGGTTAAGAACATTGAAGGATGGAGTGAAAAGGTCCAATATAGATCTAATCAGGGCTCCAAAAGCAGATAATAGAGAGTGCGATAAGAGGTAATTTTCAAAGATATAATAGCTGAGGGTTTTGGAGAATTGAGTAAAGACATAAATCCCCATATTTAGAAAGTTTTTGAAACTCCCAAACAAGATAAGTCATAAGGTGGACATACTCAGACACATTGTAGTGAAACTACAGAATGTCAAAGACAAAGAGAAGATCTTAAAAGAAACCTGAGGGGAAAAAAAAGACAGATTACTCACAAAGGAGCAAGGATAGATCAAATTTGACTTCTCAACATCAAACATGGAAGCCGGAAGAGAGTGAAATGATGTCTTCAAAGTGGTGATAGAAATAATTGTCAACTAGATTTATAAGCCCAGCAAAACCATTTCTCTAGAATGAGTGAAATAGAGACATCTTCAGTAACGTAAACAGTAAGAGAGTTTGCCATTGACAAATCCTCACTAAAGAGACATCTAAGAGATGTACTCCAGAAAGAAATAAAATATCCTAGAATAAAATAAAATAGCCTAGTGATTTTTCCCACTCCACCAGACCCTCCCTGAAACATTCCTTCCTTCCTTCTGCTTTGGAGCAGATTGCCCTTCACTTCCTTGCCCACCTGGAAAATACCTACTCTTCTCCTAGGAATCACTTTTTCTGTGAATCCCTCTCTGAATCCCCACCTAGAACTGATGCCTCTTTCCCTTGAACCTCCACTGAACTTTTGGGATTTTTTGTTTGTTTGTTTTTTGAAACAGGGCCCCACTCTGTCGCCCAGGTTGGAGTGCAATGGCGTGACCTCAGCCCACTGCAGCCTACACCTCCTGGGCTCAGGTGATCCTCCCACCTCAGCCTCCCAAGTAGCTGGGACTATGGGCATACACCACCACGCCCGATTATAATTTTTGTATTATTTTGTGGAGACACGATTTTGCTGTGTTGCCCAGGCTGGGTCTTGAACTCCTGAGCTTGAGCAATCTGCCCACCTCACCCTCCCAATCCACTGAACTCTCTATGAACTTTTAGAATACTTCCCTTCACTTATTTATCTATCTTTTTCCCTTCCTACACTGTGATCTCCTTGAGGGAAAACTTTAGGATGAATCTCTATATCCTCGGCTTAGACTATCACTGTTAGCAACGATTATTTCTTGGCAATGGGAATTTTACATCAACAAGCTCATTATTCTCTAGAGAAAGAAAAAAATCAAGTAGGATTCTAAGGCTGATGAAGGATGGAAAAAAAAGCAGATGACTGCAGCGGGTAACAAAAAGAGGAGTGGAAAATTGGGAACTCTTAGATGTAGTGATACCCAGGGAATGAAACTGGGCATGGGAGGGGAGTGATGGCAGATGAGTTTTCATTTTAGGCCTTTCTAGTGGTTCAACTTTGTCTCAATCAAGTGTATATGTTTCTTTAATAACCACAACAATAAAAACTTAGCAAATTGTGTAAAACCAAAAATAGAGGACATCCTCGTGAAGCGGGACCTGTTAAGTACATTGTAATTTACCCAGGCCGTGGACACTGTGCAGCATTGAGAAAGGGAAGGTAGTCTCCGTGGATACTGTGCAGCAGTGAGAATGGGAAGGTAGTCTGTACAGAAATGGAAAGAGATTCATGATGTTATGTAAGTGAAGACATTTTAAAAACTAAGTTGATGACCAGTATGGATGTTATGATGCCAATTGTGGTTTTTTAAATCTCTATGAATATGTATATCATCCGACTCAGATCATTTTTTCTTACAAGTGGCAGAGACTCAGCTTTTAAGCAAGAAAAGGAAATGAATTGGTTCCTACAATTACAAAGTCTGGAGGAAGATCTGGAGCTTTAGCTGTAACTCGATCTAGGGGCTCAAAGAGCTCTAGGCTCGGGAGGACAGCACCTTGCCCCCAGAGTACCTCAACAGTTCTGGGATGGAGAGGATGGCCCAGCTTGCATATGGGCTGGGGGAGGGGAATGCTCTTAGGACCAGGCCTGGGCCATATCCCAACCCTTGTCCCAGGAGGTGGGGTCAGTCTCCCTCAGTTGAGTCTCATAGGCTAAACAAAAAATATAAGCTAGATGGGGAGTGGTCCCCAAAGAAATTGGGTTATTGTTTTCAGGGGACGGTGGAATGGATTTTGGATGGATTAACTCAATTGATGTCTACCACATACACGTATGTTACATGATCCTACATGACTGGTAAAAGCTCTGGAAGGAGACACTTAAGCTTGGGTTAGTGGAGAGGAGCAAGTCCCCTTTTTGAGAGGCTTACACAAACCCAGGGGATGACACGTTACTGTACCCCTGCCACTGTTTCTTTCCAGGATCAGTTGTCACAAAACTATCTTGTTCAAAAATTTTGGGCTGTAAGTGGCAAAAACCCTCTCAGATGGGCTTAAGCAGAAGGTAGGGGAAAGTTGCTAAAAGAATCCAAGGGTCCCACAGAATGCTCACACTGTAGAAGAGAACCAGGCACCATTCTCCCCAGCTGCTGGCAGGAAAGACAGAGGCTGTGAAGGACTGCCACTCTTTCCTCTTTTTATTTTTTTAAGTTGACTTTATTGAGGTATAATTTACATAAAATCACATGCACTTTTTTTTTTCTTTTGAGTTGAAGTCTTGCTCTGTCAACCAGGTTGGAGTGCAATGGCATAATCTCAGCTCACTGCAATCTTCACCTCCAGGATTCAAGCCATTCTCCTGCCTCAGCCTCCTGAGTAGCTGGGATTACAGGCATGCGCCACCACACCTGGCTAATTTTTGTAATTTTAGTAGAGACGGGGTTTCACCATGCTGGTCAGGCTGGTCTTGAACTCCTGACCTCAAGCAATCCACCCACCTCAGCCTCCCAAAGTGCTGGGATTACAGGTGTGAGCCACCGTGCCTGGTCCAAATGCACATATTTTAAGTGTATAGAAAGGTGACTTTTGACAAATGCCTACACCTATATAATCACTACACCCCCTCAGAGTTCCCTCAGGCCCCTTGCTGTCCAACTCCCCTCACTCCCTGCCCCAGGAAGCCATTGTTCTGATTTCTACCACCTTAGATTTGTTTTGTCTTTCCTAGATCATTGTAAAAATGAAACCATACAGCATGTCCTCTTTTGCATCTCTCAGATGCTCTTTTTGGATATCACAGGGCCCCTGGGCTCTGCGTCTCTCTGCAGGTTTTTGCTGTTCTCTCTTTGCCCACTTCCTGTCTGTATATGCCCATGCATGGGGCCAAAGGGGGCCGCCCCTAAATCCCTTTGTCTTTGTCATGTGACCAAGAGTGACCTACCTCATTTCTCAATGACAATCTAAATTTCTGAAAGATAAGATTTAAGGGTCCAGCTCAGGCAGTGTCAGACTGTGTGCCCACCAGCTCTGGCCAGAGGAGCGGGGTCAGAGCAGCCACATGAGACCATAGGGCCCATCCTGTGAGTGCAAAGGTGGCTTCAGGTCTTGGAGAATGAAGAAGATGAGCAGATACCCCTGAAAGAGTCCACCACAATGGAAATTGCTCACTGTAAGTGTCTGGTGGACAGGCGCCCTTTACTGCTAACTAGAAAGGTGGTTTAGAAGCTATAATCAGCAAGCATGCTGATGGAAAAGTTGAGGCTTTGCTGAAAATAAAAAGTCTTCTTGGGCACCTCTAGGGCCCTTTCATTTGGGCAGGAGAACAAGAAAACCACTAGTTACTGGTAAGTATTTGGCACAGGCTGACTCATTACTCCTCATGTGAGGCATGTGAAGTGGGCACTAGTACCCCATTTCATATATGGTAAAAGAGGGGCTCAGAACAAGCCACTTCACTACTCACAGTGCTGTCTTTTCCAGCGAGCAGGCCACAGGAGTGCCCATGAGCAATCCTCAGACTTTCCTTAAAAAAAAAGAAAAAGAAAAAGAAAAAAAAAAAAGCAGGCCTGAATCAGCTTTAATAATTAAATGATACTTGATAGCATTGCAGAGTTCTGCCCCTAAGACAGGGCAGAGGGGCCCCTGGAAGATGCTGAAGGTAGGACATTCCCATCACCCACCTCTTCAGTGGAAGCCTCTGATTGTTGGGTTGACCTTGAGCTGTGCAGTGACCCACCAGAATCACTAGAGTGAATCAGCCACTTTTAGAATGCATCTCAATGGCAAACCAGCTGACCTCTGGAATACAGTCCTTTCAAACCCTCCAGGTGCTGCGGAGGACCTGCTGGAGGCGGCAGGGTAGGGTCTGGCCTCACCGGCATGGATGCTGTGGTTGGCAGCAATAGGCCAGCACAGCAGCCTTTCCCCTGAGGCCCCCTCCTGAGGCCCCCTCTGGGGCTCCCTCCTGCCCTACCCTTGTATGTTAAGCTATGCCTAGGACAACTTAGTAGAAGGGGATATACAAAACAGTTTAGTGGTGGTACTAGAGGAATGGGATTCCGAGTTATTTAAAAACTTTTCTGTAATAGGGTTATTATTTTTACAGCTAACTTGAATTTCCCCAGCCCTTACCAAACTAGAGGAACAGATTGAGGGTCACACTAGCCGTAATGAGTTGCATTGGTTTGGACACCTAACAGATCGATGGATTGATAAGCGGCTGATTAGACAGCAATATTGTAATGTATTTGAAGCCTCATTGAAGCTCAGAGGCACAGAACACTGAAATCAATTAATAATGTCTGCCGGGGCAGTACAGTATATGAATTTTGTATTTGTCATTCCAGACTTAGAGACTCCAGTTTGCCTAGGCCTAATGTTATTATTATTATTATTATTATTATTATTATTATTATTTCAGACGGAGTCTTGCTTGTTGCCCAGGCTGGAGTGCAGTGGCACGATCTCGGCTCACTGCAAGCTCCGCCTCCTGGATTCACGCCATTCTCCTGCCCCAGCCTCCTGAGTAGCTGGGACTACAGGCGCCCGCCACTATGCCCGGCTAATTTTTTGAATTTTTAGTAGAGACGGGGTTTCACTGTATTAGCCAGGATGGTCTCGATTTCCTGACCTCGTGATCCGCCCTCCTCAGCCTCCCAATATGCCTATTATTTTTTAAAATTGAGGTATAATTAGCACACAACAAATGATAGGAGTTCAGCTTGATGGATTTTGACAAATGTCTACACCCCTGGAACTACCACCCAAAACAAGATATAGAACATTTTCATCAGCCGGCAAAGTTCCCTTATATCCCTCTTAGTTACTGGGCCCCAGCCACATTCTGATTCCTATCACCATAAGTTTTGACTGTTCTTGGATTGCATAGAAATGAATGTGGACTCTTGTATCTGGCTTCCTTCATTCAGCACAATGCCTGTGAGATTCATTCATCCAATTGCTTATATTGTTAGTTCTCTCTTGTAAGTTGCTGAGTGCATTTCACTATATGGAAAATGTATTTATCCTTTCTCCTGTTGAGAGACTTTTGGGTTGTTTTCAGTTTGGGGCTATTATGAATAAAGTTGCCTATGAACATTGAGACACAAATCATCTTGTGGGCATGTGCTTTCATTTCTCTTGAGTGAATATCTAAGAATGAAATGACTGGATTGTAAGGCAGATGTATGTACGTTTAGTTTTATAAGAAACCTTTGGGAAACAGTTTCCCAAAATGATTTTACTGTTTTGCATTCCCACCAGCAGTTGCCCCACATGTTCCCCACGTGGGTGTCACTGTGATTGCAGCCATGCTGGTGGCATGAATGGTATTTCATGACAGCTTTAATTTCCATTTCCCTGGTGACTAAAAATGTTGAGGCCTGTTTCATATGTTTAGTGGCTACTTGTATAGCTTCTTTTGTTAAGTGTTTCTACGTGTTATTGATTATTAAAATAGTTTTATCCTTAAAAGGGAGTGTATGGGAAGCTCCTCTGTGGAGTGGGATCTGGCTTCCATATTAAGTTTAGTTCATTGTCGTTTGGTTGCTGCTGAACTCATAGACTCCCATACCTGACTGCCTGGATCTCTCGCCTCTGGTAACCAGGTGCCTTCTCTTCCTGTGCCTCTGGCCCTTTGAGCTCCCTGCTGCGGGAGCTCTCCCTCATGCTGCCATGAGATGCCACTGTCTTGAATTCTGCTTCCATCCTGCCACAAGCTCCTGGTGGCCCTGCCCTTCAGAGCGGCTGTGCCTGCCACTTGGTGACCACCTCACAGTCCCCACTCTGGCTGGTCCAGCCCTGCCTCACCTCCTGGCTCCCCTGTCAGAGCCAGGCTTTTGGAAGTGGCCGCTCTGGGAAGTCTGTGGGTTCAAAGGCATTGATTTGGCCCCCTTTAATAGCAGCTGCTAAAGCGACACGGTGATTGGTAGTCTGGTTGTTGGGCTTGGGTTTTTTCCCTGAGTACATTGCTGGTACTTTTTCCCTAATGAAAAATAAAAATATCAACTATTTGTCACGATTCGTGGCGGGGGAAGGAAAATGTCAACAACCTAAGCAGACAGAAGTGCCGTCTTCTCTTCTCACAAAAGCCTGTCGTCGCCAAGTTCACCGCCTCTTTCCCCAGCACTCTCCCCATGCATTACTTCTTAATTAAGATCACTATGTTAGTTGTGCAAGAGTCATAATCATGGGAATAGAGCTTGCATCTTTGGCTGTGTCTCACTGAGATGCGTTAATGGCACATTCTCCTGCTATGTGCTTCACAGGGAAATGAATAAAATCAATTAGTAACCAGGGCTTTTCCTGCCACGCATCCAGCAGCCTGGGATGTCCAGGCCAGAAAGACAGTGGACACAACTATCAGAGTACCAAGGACCAAAGCCATGAGGGGTGGGGGCGGAAGACAGTGCCGTAAATTTGCTTGGCAACCTGTTTCCAGGATGCACAAGGGTGTTGGGTGGTGGTGTGACCTGGGCTTAGGTTCAGCTATGCCATAAACTGATCATGATCAGACCAACTCTTACTCTCCTCCACCCTGTTTACACCTCTGTAAAATGGGGACAATGATGCTTGCCTTGTCCATTCATGCATTCAACAAACATGTTGAGCCCTGTGCCAGGTGGTGGGGATAGCACTCAAACAGCACAGACACCATCTCTGGTTTCATGGAGTGGGCACTCTGGGTGGGGAGTCAGACATTAGAATCAGGAAGTTAGTAGCACGTGAGGAGTGTTTAGATGGGGAATATGAGGAGCTATGGGAACCTAGAGGAAGGGCACTGTGTCAGTCCATTTTGTGTCACTGTAAGGGAATACGTGAGGCTGGGTAGTTCATAAAGAAAAGAGGCTTCTTTCGCTCATGTTTCTGCAGGCTGCACAGGAAGCATGGCGCTGGCATCTGCTCGGCTTCGATGAGGCCTCAAGGAGATTCTGCTCATGGCAGAAGGTGAAGCGGGAGCAGCACATCATCACATGGTGAGAGAGGGAGCAAGACAGAGTGGGAGGTGCCAAGCTCCTTTTGCAACAACCAGATCTCATGCGAACTCATTACTGTGGGAAGGGCACTGAGCCGTTTGTGAGGGATCCATCCTCACGACTCAAACACCTGCATGGCCTTTTGGTGCTGCCAGGCCCCACCTCCAACACTGGAGATTACATTTCAACATGAGATTTGGAGGAAACAAACATCAAACCATATTAAGCCCTAAAGCCAGGCATGGAGGACTGGGGAGGACTTCCAGGGAAGGTGGCATCTGAGAATTAGTTAGGCAAAGAGATGTGAGAAGAGCATTCTAGACTGGGGAAAGCATGCATGGAGGGATGGCTTCAGTAAGAGAAATACAGAATGTGTTAAGGAAAAGCTAAAGGACTTACAGGAGACTGGGCCTGGGAGACATAGTGGGTAGAGAGAAAGGACGACTAGAGAAAGCTAAGCAGAGGCCAGGTTTGGGGGCTCTTCTGAATATCTAGGGAGAATTGCATGTGGAAAATCCTTATAAATCATGGAATGCTGTGCAAACATAAGGAGTTATGACAGCCAGCCTCCCAGAAGGGGCTCCAGTGAGCCTCACCTCCCAGTAGTCCACCTTGTGTAGTCCCCTTCAATTCTGAACGAGGGCTAATCCCATGGAATTGCTAGAATTTGCGGTGGGAGCAGAAGGGTGTGATTTTTGAGGCTAGGTCATAGAATCTACCTTGGTCTCACAGACCCCTCACTCTGGGAAAAGCTGAACTCCACGTGATGGGGTCATCCAAGCAATCCTGCAGAGTGGTGCATGTGAAAAGGAACTGAGGCCTCCCACCAATACCCAGTACCAGTTGACTTCTATGATCACAGCCTTCAGATGTACTCAGCCCCAGCTGACTGCTTGACTGCAACCTCATGAGAGACACTGAGCCATAACCATCTGACCAAGCTGTTCTCCCAGTTCCTGATTCACAAAAGCCATAAGAGATTATCTTGAGGGAAAGGTGCTTATCCCCAGAGCTGTGTGCTGTGACAGGCCAGGCCACCCAGACATTCAATTTACTCATCCTTGACTCAAAAACAAGAAGGAACTGACTAGCATCTCTCAGACCCACACTGAAATTCCTCACTGGGAGAAAAGATGAATTCTGCAATCAACTGTGGCTGTGGGAGATGCACCTCACTCCCAACACAAACATGGCTGCCACCCCTGTGGATGTGAAGAAGAGGGAGTTGTCAGAAAGGCAGAGTTCCTAGGCTGTGCCAATAGCCCTGAAAGGTCTATTACAGAAGCCAAGAACATGGAAAAACTTGGAACTTCTCTCCAATTTTCCAGAGCCACAGGGCAACACATAAAAACCTCCTCTCTTAGTTAAAACTCCTCTGACTTACAGTTAAGGAGACAATTTACCCAAAACATTCTAGCTGTTAAGACAGGATGCCTCACTTATTTTTGCTTTTTGACTCCTAGTTTAATGCCCCCAGCGAGCTAGCTCTGTAATGAAAAACTTCCGCAATCTTGTTCTGGGGCTTTCTGGGTTCCTGAGGATGTTTTAACATGAATAGCATCAGCTTGTAGAAATGAACTTTGGTTCTAAGTCTAATAGGGCTCCCCCTCACCGAGTGCAGCAACCACGGTCACCGCTGTAGGAGAACCCAATCCCCACAGCCCTTCTGGCTCGAGATTCCTGATGCAATGCATCCCCTGCTTCTGCAGAGTTTCTCACACTTCCTCTCTGAAAAACTGCCACCCCTTTCCCTCCTCTTCATTATCATCCCAAAGCATTTACCAAGTGCCTGCTGTATGTATGTAAGAGAAAAATAACAACAAAAACCTCACATTCTGCTTGCAGGAACTAAAAGGGAAAAAAACAAAACAAAACTCAGAGTTCTAAGGTCAATAACAAAAAAAGCCAAGGGCAGTGTACAGAAGTAGAAGAGATAGGGCAACAAAAGGCCATGGAGTACGAAAGCTGGGATGGAAGCTTTCTAAGCCTTCTCATTATCTCAGAGGCAACATAGGATTCTATGTAAGTATCATCCCCAATAGCTGGTCCCTCATTCATACCCTCCCATGGCACGTGTTAATGCACATGGGTGCCTCCACTGCTGTGACAGTTCATGATCAATCTGCAGGGTATAAGGAGAACTTTGCCCCTCCAACCTAGCTCTGTCAGCATCTCACAAGGTGACTAGGGACAGACGGTTGCTTCACTAGTATTTCCAACAGCAGACATTGTAGGGGACAACCATGGAGGTATGTGGCAGACTATATTTTCCAAAAATTGCTGCAGCAATATTTTCAGGCCCATATGCTTTTCCAGAACCTTGCCACTCCCCCATCAAGTGTACAGTCTCTTTCTTTCCTCTCACCTTAAACTTGGGATGGGCTTTCAGTTGGTCTTGATGAAGAAAAGGGGCTGAAAGTGACACTTTCTAAGCACTGAGGCTGGGTTAGAAAAGGCCTCCACCTGGCCTTCTCTCATGGGATGCTTGGTCCCGGCCAAGATATTATGAAGAAGCTCAGGCCGCAAAAGAGGCCACGTGTAGGTGTTCTGACCAATAGCTCTAGCTAAGGTCTCAGCCAACAGCATCAACCACCACTCTCATGAGTTAACAGGCTTTCAGATGTCAGCTTTCAGGGTCAGGTCACCCCCAACCTTTGAGTCTTCCAGCTGAGCCTCTAAGACAGTATGGAGCTGAGGTTGCTTGTGCTCACTGTGTCCTATTCAAATTCCCGACCTAACGAAGCCATGAGCCTAATAAGGAATGCTTGTTGTGTTCCATTATGTTCTGGGGTAATTTGTTACACAGCAATAGGAACAAGGTACATAAGTTATTTTATTGAAGTTCAGGTGGATTTAAATAGAGCAATGGAATAGCAATGTTTACTAAACGGTGCCATCATTCCTCCCCTGTGCCCCTGGCATTCACAGTGGTATCCCAAAGGGATACCATTTTTTTTTTCTTTTTTTTTGAGACACAGTCTTACTGTGTTGCCCAGGCTGGAGTGCGGTAGTACAATCTTGGCTCACTGCAAGCTCTGCCTCCCTCATTCAAGCAATTCTCCTGCCTCAACCTCCTGAGTAGCTGGGATTACAGGCGCGCATCACCACGCCCAGCTAATTTTTGTATTTTTAGTACAGACAGGGTTTCATCATGTTGGTCAGGCTGGTCTCGAACTCCTGACCTCGTGATCCACCTGCCTTGGCCTCCCAAAGTGCTAGGATTACAGGCGTGAGCCACCGCGCCCGGCCTCACCAAAGGGATATCATTGTTAAAGAAGCATAGTGCAGACAAGAATTTTAATCTTAATTCATGTTTCTTTCAAAACTTTAAAGGAGTCCAATTTAGGCCATAAAAACTCATTAAAGTTTCCTGTTCTCTATTCTCAAGCACCCTAAAGCTCCTAAATCTATTTCACCCTTCTGCTCCAACACCACTCTCTCATCCATGCTGTCTTTCCCCACCATCTTGGTTCCTTGAACAGTTTTCTGCAAATGCATTTCTACATAACACACTCCTTTTAAAGTGCATGGTCCTGGTATGCCCAGCAGCTTTGGACACTCCTGTTATGCCATCATGGCCTTACAATTGATAATCAGCCCATATATATTTTTTCTTTTGGCCTTTAAAGCTAGAGAAGGGAAAAAAAAGTGACCTAAGAAAAAACCGAAATCTAAATAGCCTTGTATCTATAAAAGGATTGAATTTATGAATTTTAAAAAAGTTACCACAAAGAAAACTCCAGGCTCACTGGTAAATTCTACCAAAATTTAAAGAGGGCCAGCATGGTGATTCATACCTGTAATCCCAGCACTTTGGAAGGCTGAGGCAGGAGGATCACTTGAGGCCAGGATTGTGAGACTAGCCTGGGCTGAACATAACAAGACCTCGTCTTCACAAAAAATGTGTTTTGATTTTGTTTTTTGTTTTTTTGTTTGTTTGTTTTGTTTGTTTTATTATCTGGGTGTAGTGGTATGTGTCTGCAGTTCTAGATACGCGAAAAGTTGAGGCTGGAGGACTGCTTAAGCCCAGAAGGCTGAGGCTGCAGTGAGCCACGAACATGCCACTGCACTCCAATCTGGGTGACAGAGCAAGATCCTGTCTCAAAAAAAAAAAGTAGGGAAGCAATAATATGAATCTTACATAAGCGCTTTCAAAAAATAGAAGAGGAGAGATTTCATTTTATGAGGCTAGTATATCCCCAACATCGAAACCTGACAGAGACATAAAAAAAAAAAAAGGCCACTGATAGCCCTCATGAATCTAGACACAAAATCCTTTTAAAAAATCGGTATATCAGCTGGGTGCAGTGTCTCACGCCTGTAATCCCAGCACTTTGGGAGGCCAAGGTGGGTGGATCACCTGAGGTCAGAAGTTCGAGACCAGCCTGGCCAACATGGTGAAATCTCCTCTCTACTAGAAATACAAAAAATTAGCTGGGTGTGGTGGCAGGCACCTGTAATCCCAGCTACTCCGGAGGCAGAGACCGGAGAATCACTTGAACCCAGGAGGCGGAGGTTGCAGTGAGCCAAGATCGCACCACTTCTCTCCAACCTGGGCAACAAGAGTGAAACTCCACCCCCCCAAAAATGTAAACTTTCAGGGATCATTCTATAGTTTGTTACTAGGGAAATTTCTCTAGATGTGTAGAACACTGGAAACCATGAAGAGGAGGCGCAGCATTCTCTCCTGAACGTGAAGCCGGCTCTTGGTGGTGTTTCACTGCAACTGTCATTTGTCACTGATGATCATTCTCTTCCTCTGGGAGAGGGAGAAGACACAGTTTGAGTGGTTCCCATTTTATTTAAAAAAAAGAAAAGATTTTTTTTTAAATTGGTAAATCAAATCTAACAATGTGTAAAACGATAACATATCATGGCCAAGTGCAAGATTTATTTCACATGAGAAAGGTAACCAATGTACTTATTAGTTATCTATTGCCATATAAAGAAATCATCTTCAAAATTTGGCATCCTAAAGCAATAAACATTTATTATCTCACTATTTCTGTGGGCAAAAAATCCAAGTGATATTTAACTGGGTTCTCTGGCACAGGGTCTGTCATGAGGTTGCCAAGTGTAAGCTGGGGTGGTGATCTCATCTGAAGACTTCACTGTGGGAGGGTCTGCTTCCAAGATCACTGCATCTTGCTGTTGGCAAGATCCAGTTCCTTGTGGCTGTTGGACTGAAGCCTTCAGTTCTTCTCTGGCTACTGGCCAAAGGCCTCCCTCAATTCCATTCCATGTGGACCTCTCCACAGAAGCAGCTCACGACATAGCGGCTGACTCTCCTCAGAGCAAATGAGTAAAGGAAATCACACAAAATGGAAGCCACAGCCTTTTTATAACTTAAATCTCAAGAGTGACATGCCACCAACCCAGCCACATTGTATTTGTCATAAATGGGTCAGTAAGTTCAGGTCATTCTCAAGGAGAGGGAGTTGCACAGAGGCATGAATACCAGGAAGAGGGGATTACAGGAGACCATCTTGGGGGTGGCCAACTACAGTGTAATGCATCCCATTCACAGAGGAAAGGAGGAAACACGATCATATCATGAATGAAGAAAAAGTATTTGACAAATTCAACAGTCATTCATAATAAAAACTTCTGGTAAATTATGACTAGAAGGCAACTTTCTTAACCTTATAAAGAGCACCTATGAAACACTTACAGCTAACATCATACATAATGATGAAAGGACGAATGCTTTCCCCTAAGAGCAGGAACAAGGCAGGGGTGTCTGCTCTCACCATTTCTATGTGCCATTTCCCTAGAGGTCATAGCAAGCTCAATAAAGCAAGAAAAACAAATAAAACCTGAAAATATTGGACAGAAAGAAGTAAAACCATCTGTATCTGTAGACAATATAATTGTGTATACAGAAAATCTTAAGGATTTTTAAAAAATGACTAAAACTAATAGCTGAATTTAGCAAAGTCACAGAATACAAAATTATATACAAAAATCACTTTTATTCAAATATACTGTTACAGACAATTAGAAAATATTTTTAATATATACTATTTATAAAAGCATCAAAAACATTAAATATTTAGGAATAAATTTAATGAAAGATATGCAAGGACTCCCTCTGAAAAACTATAAGATATTCAGAACAAGGCTGGGCACGGTGGCTCATGCCTGTAATCCCAGCACTTTGGGAGGCCAAGGCAGGAGGATCACCAGAGGTCGAGAGTTTGAGACCAGCCTGACCAACATGGAGAAACCCCATCTCTACTAAAAATACAAAATTAGCTGGGCATTGTGGTGCATGCCTGTAATTCCCAGCTATTTGGGAGACTGAGGCAGGAGAATCTCTTGAACCTGGGAGGCAGAAGTTGCAGTGAGCCAAGATCGCACCATTCCACTCCAGCCTGGGCAACAAGAGTGAAACTCCGACTCAAAAAAAAAAAAAAATTCAGAAAAAATTAAAGATTAATGGACTAAAGAAGAAAACTAATCACATGATCATTTCAATAAAGGCAGAAAGTCATTTAACCAATGTCAACAATTTTTTATGATTAAAAATCTAGTTTAGAAAACTGGAATAAAAAGGAATCCCTTTAAATATAGCTGCCAAAAACATACAATAAATGTTCATTTATGTCTGGATGAGAAACCATCCCACAATGTAGTGGCTTAAAACCCCAACAGGTTACATTCTTTATGATTCTGTGGGTCATGAATTTGGAGTGTTACAAGCTGGCCAGTTTTTCTGTTTCACATGGCGTTTGGCCGGGGGTCACTCACTCACCTGTACTTAGACCGTGGCTGGGCTGAGGGGAGGCCCCAGAGGCTTTGCTCGTAAGTCTGGCCCCTCAGGCTCCTGCACATGGCCTCTCCTTTCTCCATTTGGCCTCTCAGCATCCAATGGTGTAGCCCAAGCTTCTTTACAGCATGGTGCAACCTCCAGAAGGCTGGGCCTGGAACCGGTGTAGCATCCCTTCCACCACATTCTAGGGGTCAAAGCAAGTCACCGGCCAGTGCAGAGTCAAGTAGAGGGGAAAATAAGCCCCAGCTCTTGATGAGAGGAATGGCAGGCATGTCCGGGAGGGCGGGAATTGACGGCCATCTTTGAGAGCTCTCTACCACAATTACTGGGTGAAGAGATGAATGAGTAAGTCATCAGCTTCCTTCCAATTCCCACGCTGAGTGAAGAAATGAGGAAATGAAACTACACGTTCCTGCTTCCTTTTAGCCTGTCTTTCGTTTAAGCAGAGCATTACTGGCAACAAACTTTTTGTGTATTTCCTGATCTTATAAGCTCCGGTATGGTATTAGCATAATAGAAAGTGGCTGACAATCTGTAGAATCTTCCTTTAGTGTCCTTTTGGGTCCTCCTGCCTCCTCCTAGCATCTTCTCACGTTCAATTTCTTATTTTCTTCTTTTCTCAAATTCAAGCCTAAGACTAGAACCTCTCATTTGTAGGTAAAAGAAGCTATTTCCACTCTGCCTAACTTATAGACCCCCAAAGAAATGAACCTCTAATAGTAAAAGGTCACAGGAGCGAGGGAATTGTTTTTGAGAACTGGGACCTTCCCACAGAGCCCTAAAGTTCAACCCCACTGATACCTCAAGTCCTCTATTTGGCAGGCAAGTCCTGGCCAAACCCAATTATTATTATTATTATTATTATTATTTGAGATGAAGTCTCGCTTTGACGTCCAGGCTAGAGTGCAATGGCACAATTTTGGTTCACTGCAACCTCCGCCTCCTGGGTTCAAGCGATTCTTCTGTCTCAGCCTCCTGAGTAGCTGGGATTACAGGCATGGGCCACCATGCCTGTCTAATTTTTTTGTATTTTTGTAGAGACAGGGTTTCACCATGTTGGCCAGGCTGGTCTCAAACTCCTGACCTCAAGTGATCCACCTGCCTTGGCCTCCCAAAGTGCTGGGATTACAGGCGTGAGCCACTGTGCCCAGCCTGTGAAACCCAATTATTATCTGGAAGCTGGTCCTTGGGCCTCCACAGGTATTTTGACTTTGACCTGACTCCCCCGGCCATCCTTTCACAGCTCTGCAGCTAAAATAGAATAGAGATTTTATGCTATCCAATAAGCCAAAAGCCCCTTTCTAACTGTAAGCCAAGATCACACAGTCTAAACAGTCTAACAAGACGAGTGTCCGGGAGAGTAGAAAGGCCCTCTCTTTTATACTGAAAGAAAACAGCCCACTCCAGGAAGCCAGGAGCACAAAGCCATTGCAGAAACGTAATACGGGAGTTTCCATCTCTGTGTAGACCTTTCCTTGTTTAAAATGCAATGTATAAAAAGGAAAAAGCTACCAATATTTCCTGGAATTCGGAGCTCGGACAATGCTTCCCTTCGTCTTTATTCTGGGCATTCTGGAGACAGAATTAGCTGGATCCTTAGTACTGGATAAAAGGAGAGAGCGCCGAGTGCCTCCAGATTGCTGCAGCACGTCAGCAGGTGCTAGAGAGTGGCAACGTGTTCCACTCTTTACAGATTTTATTGAAGAGAGCTTGTGTGTGTACCTTCAGGCCCAGGGCTTTACCAATGCCCTCATTCCTTCCTCTTTTAGAGGAGAGAAATAATACAGCATTTGAGAGCTGGAGGAGATGTTTGAGATGACACTCCCTCTTTGACAAATGAATAAATAGAGGCCCAGAGAATTAGAGTGACTGCCCTGAGGTCACACAGCTAACTGGAAATAGGGAAACAACTACAGGGCAGGTCTCCAGTCTTGTAGTGGTAGATTTTGTGCACCATCTAAATAGAGGTGGTCCCTTGCTAGCATAGTACTGTGTCCTTGGGTACGGGGAATTTGATTAAAAATGAGCTTAAGCATCAAGGTTGTAGAAGTATGCTGTCCCACGCAGTAGTAGCCACTGGCCAAATGTGGCTTCTGAGAACTCAAAATGTGGCTAGTGTGACCGAGGAAATGACTAGTTAATTTTAATCTTAATTAGCTTAAATGTAAATGTAAAAAAACTACTACTTGGCCAGGCATGGTGGCTCACGCCTGCAATCCCAGCACTTTGGGAGGCCAAGGCAGGCAGATCACAAAGTCAAGAGATCGAGACCATCCTGGCCAACATGGTGAAACCCCATCTCTACTAAAAAATACAAAAATTAGCTGGGTGTGGTGGTGCATGCCTATAGTCCCAGCTACTCAGGAGGCTGAAGCAGGAGAATTGCTTGAACCCAGGAGGCGGATTTCAAAGATTTAGTATGAAAAAATGTAAAATATCTTATTAATAACTTGAATATTGATCACATGTTCAAATAATCTTATATATATTCAATTAAATCAAATATATTAATGTCACCTGCTTCTTTTTACTTTTTAAATGTGGCTGCTAAAAAATTAAAATTTCACATATGGCTTGCACTATATTTCTATGGGACAGTCTAGAGTCAGACTGTCCACATTTACATCCTGGCTCCACTATTTTACCAGTTCTGTGACCTTAGATAAATTATCAGGTAGCTTTGATATCTTCTCTGAAAAATAAAAGAGAGAAAAGAGGATTTTTCTTCCTTTCTTTTCTTGCTCTGGACCTCATCGTGTGATGACATGATGCTTGGGGCAATGGCAGCCACCTTCAAGTGATGAGTAGAAATGTGGCCAATATACAAAGCATGGCAAGGAATAGACAAGGAAGGAAAGGGCCAGGGTCCTTGATACAGGATGGGGCAGGTGAACTAGCCCAGAAAGTGCTAACCTCTGGACTTCTCATTAAGTGAAGAGACAAATTCCCTAATTATTTAAGCCACCGTTCTATAGATGAAAGCATCCTTATACAACAGCTGAGAAATATCACCATGCAATACTACATCCTGGGATGAGATAAATGCATGAAGATGCTACAGTGATGTACAAAGCAAAGATGGGCCAATTCTGCATGGGTTAGAACAATTGGAAACTGGAATATATGATGCTTAGGCTGAGAAAAGGTATGAGACAGGCATTTCAGCAAAGATGGCAGAGGTAGTGGGATCACAGAGATTTGAAATCTGGGAGACAGCCAGGACCTTGGCTTCTGTCTAAATGTGGGACTCGTGCTTGATTTCAGTGGGGGCATGAAAGCTCTGTCTGTGCTATAGGCCAGGGATTATTATTGGCTTTGTTTTATTAACTGGCCAGAGCAAGAATGAGCTGCAAACTTTCAGTTCAATGATGGTATATCCTAGGATTAATTTCAGGAAAGTAAAACTGTCACTCTGGGGACAGAGGAACGCAGAGAGCTGAACAAGGTGTGGAGAAGTGAGGGTTTCAGTCTGTTCTCTACCGCTTACTGTCTGGGTGACGTAAGCAATTCACTTAACCCGTGAATCCCAGTATACTCTAAAGCATATAGGATGCTTTGGGCCACAAGTAACAGAAAACTCCAAGCAACCCAGAAAATTATTCCTTCCCATACCCAGAGGTCCAGAGGTTGGGTGGCATTCAGTATACTCTGTAGCTTAAATGGTCATCCAGGATCCAGGTTTTTTCCTTTGCTCCACTCTGTTTTTCTCAACTGGTTTTATTACCAAGTTACTAGCAAGGTCATAGCAGTAGTTCCAGGAGTCACTTCCAGAAAGAAATTTCCAGGCCGACTCTTTCTTAGGCACAAAGACAACTTTCTTGGAGACATCCAACAAACTTCCTCTCACTTCTCACTGGCCTAATTTGAGTCACATGTCCATGTCTAAACCAATGGGAAGAGTTGGAGTTATCGAATCAGGATCTACCCTTCAAGCTGGAGATAAGGTTACCTTCTGAGTCACATGAGACAGAAATAGATATGGAAGCAAAATTGAGGTTTTGTTCAAAAGGAAAAAAGAAAAATCATGAATGTATGTTCTACAATACAGCTATTAAATAGAGACTGTACGACTCTGGATGCCACATACAGGGCACCTCTGAATATCAAATGAAAGCATTAGTTATACTTTTAAAATCCTACAAAATGTAAACACTATGAGATGAATAATCACAGTCTCAAAGGAAATGGTTCTGGGACATCATCCAGCTAATATTGGCCATCAGCCAGCCCATTGGTCATGGTCATCAGCCATTGGTCATCAGCCAATGCCTGCCATTTGGTTGGGTTTAAATTCTCCTTTCATATTACAGCCTGGAGTGTCACTGGGTAACCTTGACTTCCCTATTAAACTATCTTTATCCTTGATCTACCTTACCCTGATTTCATCAAAATTCAAGAAAATGGAGTGCTTGGAGCTGTGGTTATTTAAATTTTCAGCTGTAGGGAAATTTTTCTTCTTCTTTTCTCAGTTTTACAAAATCCTGAGTTCGGGCTCAAATCCATTACATTTCATGATATTGACAGAAGATAATTATAATTTTTCCTGGGAACAATTCCTCTGCCTCTGATTTGCAAGCCTTGAGCAGGCCGGCATGGGGTCATCCAACATTTCCTCTTCCCTTACCCTGTGTTTTCAAGCAGACCTAGACCTAGTTTGCAAGATGTTCACACCATTACAACCTGTTAGTCTTAGGAACTTGTTTTTATGATCATGGCCCCTGGAGTCGTTTTCAGAAAAGAGAGGCCCATCTGGCTCAAAACATATTGGGTGATGTCACTTGCTACTTCTCCGGTCAAGCTCAAATGGGCACATTTGAATTGAGGATTATAAAAGTCACAAAAAATTCTTCTGTGACAACCTCAAACGATGGGATAATGATGACGATCATGAGATTTTGTTGAGCACTTACAATGTGCCTGTTGCTGTGCTAAAAGGCTTACATTCTTTTCCTCATTTATACTCCTGGAAAACCTATGGATTTGGTATTATTATTGTCCCCAGTTTTACAGATTAAAAAATTGAGGCCTGAAGTGTTTGGGGAAGGGGAGTATTAAACAACTTTCCCAAGGCCACACAATTTCCCTCCACTTGACCCTTCTTCTCTTCCTCATCCCCACCCCCATCATCCCCCTAACAATTTCAGGTCCACTGGGGCCTGGGCTGTCATCAGAGATCAGAGAAGTGATGTTTTCCCTGGATCTGCGCATGACTCAACATCTTGGTAGCAAGTGCTCATTTCGTTTCTCCTTCTTAACAGCACCAACGAGGCCTCCCTAATGCCAGAAACTTCTCTGCCTGGTTATGTAACCCTGCAGGTGAACTCTAAGGCCAGGAAGGCCAAAATGATTTAAGTCAAACCATCAGAACCTGGAAGGGTGGGAATCCCCCAGCCCCTCCAATCAGTATTCTTTAGGGCTTTATAAAGAGTATTTATACGGGAGATTGCCCATGTGCAGCCAAGGCTGTGAATCAGTGATCTAAAACAAAAGAATATGCAAGATGGTCCTGTCTGACGGAAACTCAGTGCCAGGGTTGGTGATTCCTCCCAGCTGCTCTGCCTTCAATGTGGGTAAATTTCCAGTAGCCCAAATGACTCCCTAGTCCTGAAAGATGTTTTAAGAGACCTTCATATGCACAAAGGTTGGGTCCAGGGACAGTTAATCCAATTACAAAAAGACTCTACCAAAACATTCTGTTAAACAATGAGTATCCCAGACAGTAAACTTCTGATTTGCATTACAAGGACTGTTTCCAATTACCCTTTCAAAATGTGTCGGTGTATTCGTCCATTTTCTGTTGCTGTAAAGGAATACCTGAGGCTGGGTAATTTATAAAGAAAAGGCATTTATTTCGCTCATGGTTCTGCAGGCTGTGCAAGAAGCATGGTGCCAGCATCTGCTTCTGGCGAGGCCTCAGATACTTTTAGTCACGGCAGAAGGGAAATGGAGCTGTTGTGTCACAGGGTGAGAGAGAACAAGAGAGAGGTGGGAGGTCCCAGACTCTTTTTAACAATCAGATCTCACATGAAGTAACAGAATGAGAGCTCACTCATTTCCTCAGGGAGGGGACCAAGCTATCCATGAGGGGTCCACCCCCACAACCCAAACACCTCCCATGAGGCCTCACCTCCAACACTGGGCATCACATTTCAGCATGAGATTTGGAGGAGATAAACATCCAACCTCTATCAGTCTGTATGATTCCTCTTATAGAATGCACAAAAGCAGGCAAAGCTGACCTCTGCTGTTACAAGTCAGGAGTGGGTTACCCTGGTGGGGGAGCAGCTGGAAGAAGGCAGGAGGAGACTTACTCGGGGGCTGGTCAAGTTCTGTTTTCTTCATCCGCGTGGTGGCTGCATGGGTGTGTTAAGTTCTGAGAATGTTAGCTTTAATCAAAAGCTTAAAATTTGTGTCAGTAGGCCGGGCGCAGTGGCTCACACCTGTAATCCCAACACTTTGGGAGGCTGAGGTGGGTGGATCACCCAAGGAGTTGGAGATCAGCCTGGTCAACATAGTGAAACCCCATCTCTACTAAAAATACAAAAGTTAGCTGGGCGTGGTGGCGCTCGCCTGTAATTCCAGCTACTTGGGAAGCTGAGGTAGGAGAATCGCTTGAACCTGAGAGGTGGAGGTTGCCAGGGTGCACTATAGCCTGGCAAGAAGAGTGAAACTCCATCTCAAAAAATTAAAATAAAATAAAATAAAATTGTGTCAGTCATGTAAGTCAAAGTTCTCTGTAATGTGTTCGTCTCGAACATGGGGGATGCTTCCATCTCTCCCTCAGCTGGACATATGATAAGGCCTTTCCCTGCCAGCCATGGGAGGATATCTGGGGAAGGCCTCAGACTTCTTGTCAAGTCTCCCTTAGGTCCAGGCCAACCATGGGCTCTGAAATGTCTTTTGATGCGCCCATCTTTTCCCTGATGTCAGTTCCCCCTGCAACATCCTGGACAGGGATTTCTCCAGGGAAGATGTAGCATCTCAAACTCCTGTGAACACTTCCTAGGGTGGAAAGATCTAGTGCCCGCATAATACATTTTATCCAGCAGAGAAGCAGGCAGAAATTTGAACAGGAACACACACACACACTCCTTCATCTGTGCCTTCACCCTTGGCCCACACAAAGAGAACGTCTACGCAACCTGTCTTTGCTTGCCGCATTCTTCAGAGCCTCAGAATACAGAAAGTGATAAAAATAATTTCTTTTAACATGGTAATTTATTGCCACAACCAGCTTCTCAGCATTGTTTGCCAAATTATCCTTTCAGAAACCACTAGCAACAGAACTGGCAGAACCCAGCCCTCTCTCTATGGAGCTGGGCCAGGGAGGAGGGAGGCCAGGGCAATCTGCACAACCCAGAGGCCTGGATCTGGGTCTGGATTTTTCCACCTTCTTGCCAAAGGACATTAAGTGGCCCCCAGCAAACCTAGAAATTGTACCTGACCTTGCCCCACACATTTTCCAAGACAGTTTGGGCAATTGCTGGAATGGTGCCTGCAGACAGAAGGCCCAGGGCAGTGAATTTCAATCTAGGGATAGGACTGGGAGTCAGATGGACCCGGATTCAAACCCCAGTTTCTTGGCCCTGGCTGGGTGACTCTGTACCTCTGCTTCCTCACCTGCAACCTAAGAAGGAAAATGGCTCCTGGGTTGCTTGGAACAAAGCAATTATCACATGGAGAGGCTGGTGTGGTGTTAGCCCTTGACGGTGATGCTCTTTTTATTAACTAGCAGCTGTGAGATGCATAGGCAGCATGGGAAATCTAAAGGCCCTGGGTTCCAAGGCTCACCACCTCTTTCTATCTGTGTGACTGGGGGCAAGTTACTTAACCTCTCTGAACTTGATGCCCTTGTCTGCAAAGCACAGATGCACCTACTTTGCAGATCAGTGTTGAGGGTCTGGGATTCCATGTGGTCAGCAGACACTCTGGTGCCCTGCCCAGATGCCCTCAGATGGCTTTTGCTCTTTCTGCATACCCCTCCCCACTTTTAGTGGGCTTTTGCTTCCAATAGCCACACTTGGCAGTCTTTTTGGGAGATGGACATGGGAGGACCACTCTCAAGCCACATACTCTGAGACCTTAAAGTGCCTGCTAACTTCCTCCCCATCCTCACCCAGGGCAGCCCCAGGCTCATGACAGACAGGAGTGGGAGCAGAAGAGCCCAGTCCCCTGGCCTAGAGTGGGGACAAATTCCAAGGTGTAACTTCCATCCAGTGCTCCCTGTGGAATCAGGATGAAGCACCCTCCACAGGGCTGCTGAGGCCTCACTCTGCTTGGCTTCCTCCCCGTCCTGGTCCTGCTTTCCCCACTCCCTTCTAGGTTTCTCCTGGGAGCACTTCCATCATAAAATACTTATATTCAAATAAAATACTTGCTTTTGGAGAACCTGACCCAAGGCAGTGCGAAGCATCATATATCTTGGATATGGCTTCTTGGATACCCTCCAGCTCCTCACACCAGATGTGTCCAAAACAAAATTGCTCTCTCACTTGCCTTCTTCCCATGGTCCCATGTCCACCTCCCAAGTCCCAGACCTGCTCATCATACAGGATTCTTCTTCACCATCACCCTCCACAACTGACTTGATCACAGAGTCCTGCTACTCTGAGACCCTAAATAACTTCCCGATGATTTCCACTTCCTTGTCTCTCCCACCATTGCTTGGTCTAAGCCCTCCTGCCTGGCTTCTTTGCCCCATCTGGACCTGCTCCAGCCCATGCACCATGTTGCAGTCTGAGAGCTTCCAGAAACATCTCCTTATCTCATTATTCTCCTGCTTAAATGCTCACTTTTCAGGATGAAGCTCCACCTTCCCAGCTCCATGCTGATCCCCTGATGATACAGCCCCTGTATCTCACCAACCCCCTCTCCCCTCATTCCCCCTACCTGGTGCATGCACCCCTCCCAGCACCATGCTGACCCACTTAATATGCCAGGCAACCTAGAACACCTTTCCGCTTATTTATTTTTTAAATTTATTTTTGTTTTTTATTTTTTCCTTTCCCCTTATTTAATTTAATGTCTCCTATTTATCCTTCAAAACACAGCTCAGGCATCACTACCTCCAGGAAGCTTTCTGGATGCCCCAGTGTGATTTAGGCAGGTGGTCTGTGCGTGCCTCACAGCAGCCTGTACATGTCACCATGTTTGTGTCCCAGCTCATCCGAGAGTTCTGGTGGGGTGCACGGCTTTTCATTTATCTCACTATCCCCATTACCATTCTGGACACACAGCAGCCACTGAGTAAGTGCTAATTGAACACAGGACATATGTAAAACTTCCTGGCCTGCAGTTGGGGTTTAAGAATCCACCATTCTCCTCTCTTGCCCCAGTGGCCCCCACACCTTAAATGCACTTTACCAATTATCTCTATTAGCCTGCTCCTAAGAGACACATCTTAGGAGCAGATGCAATCCAGGTCAGAGTCACATCTGTTATTTGCGTATGATTTGCCTGAAATATGCATATAATTGGCCTATGCCTACAGAATCCTATCTCTGGCTATTTGATTTTAATGCTGAAGCTATATCATTGAGACACACAGGGGGGTGAAATATCGCCCCCGCCAATTGATTTCCCCGCTCTCTCTTTCAACCTGGAGGTCTTGGCACTGGCAGTGTTGCCCTGGCGGGTGGGGTCTCAGAGGTCTCTGAGGGGTGAGGAGATGCTAGATGAGGCAGGGAATTGGGCCAGGAGCAGGATGTATGGTGCCTTTTTTTTTTTATGGAGTCTCACTCTGTCACCACGCTGGAGTGCAGTGATGTGATCTCGGCTCACTGCAACCTCTGACTCCCAGGTTCAAGCGATTCCCTTGCCTCAGCCCCTGAGTAGCTGGGACTACAGTGGGCACCACCACGCCTAGCTGATTTTTTTTGTTTGTTTGTTTTAGTAGAGACAGGGTTTCACCATGTTGGCCAGGATGGTCTCAATCTCCTGACCTCGTGATTTGCCCGCCTCAGTCTCCCAAAGTGCTGGGATTACAGGTGTGATTCACTGTGCCCAGCCATGCTTCACTTTTAAAGCATGAGGAGTAGCATGAGTGTGTAAAGGATTCGGCCCAGGGTGAGGCCAAAGACGTTCTTGTGAAGTCTCCAGGCTCTGGAGTTTGGGCCTGGAAGTTTGCTCCACCCAAAGCCTTGGGCTGGTGGAACTTTAGGGGTAAGAAAAGACTGGGGTTGGCCGGGCGCGGTGGCTCAAGCCTGTAATCCCAGCACTTTGGGAGGCCGAGACGGGCGGATCACGAGGTCAGGAGATCGAGACCATCCTGGCCATCATGGTGAAACCCCGTCTCTACTAAAAATTACAAAAAACTAGCCGGGCGAGGTGGCGGGCGCCTGTAGTCCCAGCTACTCGGGAGGCTGAGGCAGGAGAATGGCGTGAACCCGGGAGGCGGAGCTTGCAGTGAGCTGAGATCCGGCCACTGCACTCCAGCCTGGGCGACAGAGCGAGACTCCATCTCAAAAAAAAAAAAAAAGAAAAGACTGGGGCTGAGTTGGCTGGCAGGCTCGTCTGTGGGAAAATACGGCGGCACACAGCGGAGACTGGGGACCAGCAGCAGCAGGAGCCATGGCTAGAGGCAGTCAGGAGAGATATGAGTGCCCAGAATACCCAGAGATACATGAGAGATATTTGTGTGCCTATCAGCCAAGGGACAGATTTTTGAGGTGATTTTAATAAAATCTAAAAGGACAAGTTGAGACCAGTAAATTGAAAGACTTTGCCCCTAGGTCGATCCATGGGAGAGTCCCAAGAATAGATTCCCATCTAGCTGGTGACACCTTCCTACCTAGCACTGCCTCCTGCTCATTACCCTTGTCCTCCCTAGGCCCGCCCAGCACCTACCTTTCCCACCATGGATGTCGTGAAAGGCAGCCTCAGGCTGCATGGCCCACCCTCCAGGGGTCAGGCAGACAATCTAGGGTGGGGTGTGCAGTTTGGACCAGCCCACTTGGGCCCACACAGCATGCTTGGTCTCATGCACAAATGGACACAGTGACATTTTAGCAAGTCATACCCAGATAGCATGACATCCTGGGTGGAGTTTGCTACTTCCAAATACGAAGCACCACTAACTGCTGGCTGCTTCACACCTTGTTTCCAGCCTGCACAGTGCCAGACAGATGATCGCACGACACGAAAAACGTTCACCACGAGCCCAAACACTCCTGTACTTGGCTTACATTTTCTGTCTGGCATCTAGGAAAGGCACCTTGCAAGTTAGCCCTCCTGGAGGTAACATAGCTGAAGGCCCAGAAGTGACATTTTAAAGCAGTTGTGCTCTGAAATAGCTTTGAATATGAAAAAAAAAACAAAAACAAAAAAAACCGTCACAAAAAGTATTTTCACCTTCCTATAGTTCCCAGACACCCTCATTCTAAAATGGCACAAAAATCGCCCTGCAATTTCTTTTTTTTTTTTAGACGGAGTTTTGCTTTTGTTGCCCAAGCTAGAGTGCAATGGTGTGATCTCAGCTCACGGCAACCTCCACCTCCCGGGTTCAAGCGATTCTCCTGCCTCAGCCTCCCGAGTAGGTGGGATTCCAGGTGCATGCCACCACACCCAGATAATTTTTTGTATTTTTAGTAGAAACAGAGTTTCACCATGTTAGTCAGGCTGGTCTCGAACTCCTGACCTCAGATGATCCGCCCGCCTCAGCCTCCCAAAGTGCTGGAATGACAGGCATGAGCCACCGCACCTGGTCTCCTAGTTATTTTTCAATGTGGATGCCAGGTCTCCGTCCCCAGAGATTCTGATTCCATATGTCTTGGCTGAGTCCTGACATCTGTGTTACTAAGAAGCTTCCCAGGTGGTTCTGACATGCAGCTACAAATGAAACCCACTGACTTAGCCACTGGCAGAAAAATAAAGATCTGCACTTGAGTCTGCTGCTACCCAGAGATCACTTGCAAGTGGACAAGGATCTCTGAAAACAAGGTTTCCAGGTAGGAAAGGCTTGTGTATCCATTCAAACAACACTCAGGTTTGTCATCATGCAGCCACTAATGTTAAAGTTTCACTAAAGTGGTTTCTTCTACGGGTTTCAATTAAACAGTCTGCCTATTGGAAACAACCATTTGTTATCTTCCTTCGTGTAGAATTTTTGGTAGAAGGAAAGTTTATCTGCCCACCCAACCCCAGCCATTCAGGCATATGATTTGCAGTTATATCACCTCATTAACCTTAATTAGTAAAATTAATTATGAAGCCTGTGGTGCAGAATGATTTGTTTATGTTTATTCTTGCCAAAACAAGTACTAGGCATTTGAAGACCTAGAATTGCGGTCAAATTCCTCATTAAAGTGTGAGAGGAGCAATAAAGTCCGTACATTTTGTGTTTCATCTAAAACTGTCAGACCTCCTCACCATTGCATGGGTTGTTACAATGCTCGGATTAGAAGGTTACCTATCCCGCTGATGCTCAGCCCAGCTTAATTAACACCTACTCTTTGAATCCCCAACATCACTTTAAACTGGTTACTCTTTGCCTGAATAGACTCTTACACCTGTCTCAGCAATTCTGGGAGAGATGCTTTGAAGTGTCTTTTCAAATCCCCTGTTAATGATCTGGTAATTATTGTGGTGACTTTTCAATGAGGTGTGAAGTGCTCAGGTAGTTGTCAGCCAAGAGAATCCCAAGGTACTGGGGAAGGGGGTCACAGCAAAGAAAAAAGGGAAAAAACCCTGAACCTGGGTCTGCCTCTCAAGTCACAAGGGCGGCCCCATCTGACCAGAGAGGCGGCCCTGCCCAAGGCTGGCATCACCACCAAGAGCTCCTGTTGGCAGATGAGACCTCTCTGATGTCCTGGGACCAGTCTGACTATAGAATCTGGGGAAACTGCAGAAATGACCCCCAAATTCCCACTAATAATGTAGCAGGCAATGGCAAGTCCCACAGCTGGCTCCAAGGAGGTGCCACACTCCTGTGCACAGACTGCAATACTGTTCCCAGTCCACTCCCAATTCAGTCCCTCCCTTCACGATCCACAGCCATTTTAAATGGTCTGGTCTGCCATCCGTAGAGTGGCCTGAGCAAGAGCCATTGATTCTTTTCTCCCAGCACTCCCGTTTTCCGATGTACCACATAGCCAGATGGGGTCAACCCAGGTCAGCTGTGCTGGGCACCCCCAACATCTGGAAGTCAAGCATGCCCCCATCTCCACACCTGTGTTGTTGCAAATAGTAAGATTTTCTTCTTTTTTAAGGCTGTATAATATTTCATTGTATGCACATACCACATTTGCTTTGTCCATTCATCTGTCTTTGGAACACTTTGGTTGCTTCCACCTCCTGGCTATCGTGAATAATGCTGCAATGGACATGAGAGTGCAGCTATCTCTTTAAATTCCTGATTTCAATTCTTTGGATGTATATCCAGGAGTGAGATTGCTAGATCATATGTGAATTCCATTTTTCATTTTTTGAGAAACTTCCTTACTGTGCAGCTGCACCATTTTACATTCCCACTAACAGTGCAGTGTTTCAATTTCTCGGGGTCCTTCTTAACCTAGCACTCCAACAACCACTTCTAGACAATCCAAGTTAGGCTACAAAATAAAAGTGATTTGCCATTTTGGAGCTTAAAACAAGACACCAGATTATCAATGAGCAAGGAACTAAAATAGACAAGATTTAAGAAAAGTTTAGGCCACGGGGGTGTAGTTCAGAACCCTTATGGGTCCTCCCTGGGAGATGCCCCTTCTTGGGACAGAGGTCACTGAGGATATGGGTTTTGGTGGGCAGCGAGATGACTGGGCCTTTGGTGGATTGTGGGACACTGTGAGCCTCTGTAGTTTGCCTATAGAAGAGTAAATAATGTGTTTTCTTGCCATACTGCCACTCACAAGTGAGTGACAAGTGGGCAGCTCAGATCTCTAGGCATCATTGGTCTAGATTTCCACAGGAGTTTGGTTACAGAAGAGGTCTCATTCCTCTCTCCTGCACACTCCATATCTTGGTCAGCAGCCAGCCAAAAGGCATGAGCCATGCCGGGTGAGGTGGGTATAGCAGGCCAGGACCACAGGCCCAGCTGCAGGGCAGCACTGGATTCTTCTGGAGAAGCTCATGGCACACATCTCCAAAGTCCAGAGGGCAGAACAAACTCAGATACAGTCAAGTGGAGGCTGCCCTCGAGTGCCACCTGGGCAGCAGGGAAAGGGCACAGGAAGCCCTGAGTGACCATGGCATACAGCTTCAAGCAGGCAGTCCCATGGGGATTCTGCTACTGTGTGAAGGACTGCAGGAGTCTGCTCAGCAGCCCAGGTACCAGGAAGCATGACCCAGGATTGGATCCAAGTGATGGCAGGAACAGGCAGAAGGAAGAGAGAAAGAGACATCAGCCCCACCCTCCCCAACCAGGATGTGGTGTGGAGACAGGTTCAATCCCACCAGAGGGGGAGTATGAGCAAGTGGCAGGGTCTAAGTCCACGTGGCCAGAGGCAAAGTCGTCAGCTTAAAGTTTCCACAGTCTCCAGGCACATAGTTAATGTCTTTATTTACTCATTTATTTAATAGTTTTTGAACACTTACTACATGTCAGGTACAGTCCCCAGTACTTTTAAAATGTTAGTTCTTTTAGTCCTCACTACAACCTATGAAGCAGGTGCTCCGTTATTATTCTCATTTTACAGTTGAGAAAACTAAGGCTCAGAGTGGTAAGTATTATGCCCAAGACCATACAGTTCATAGATGATTGAAACCCCAGGACAACCTGGTATCCTTCCAGACCTGGTTCTCACTGGTCCAGGGCCTAGTTAGAGAAGGTCAAAAAGGCTCCACCTACAAATTACCCAGAATCTTCTGGAGTCTGTAGCTGGAATGCTCTTCCAGTTAGAGTCTCCTCTGCTCAGCCTAGTGATCACCCAACAGCCCCACTCAGAACATGGGCTCCAAGTTTTTGCCTATTTCCATGGATTTATTCAAACTTAAGGCCAGGGCCAGTGCAGCCTGGGCTTCCATCTCACACCTGAGTCTCCTGGAGTCTCACCCAGGTCCTCAGCAGAACTGGAAGGAGCAAGCCTTAATTGCATCAGAACGGAAGCTTGCTGAATACACCAGCCCTCTTGGTGCATGCAATCAATCCTCCACCCTGTAAATCTAGTTAGAAGTGTGATTCTGGCAATTATAAAGCCCATCATTTTCCTCTTCTTTCCTAAGTAAATTAGAAAGGCTCATTGCTCTCACTTTGCAACTGGACCTCATTTTTAAAGTGCAGCTATGAAAGCACTGCAAAGGACTGTACTTAGAGAGGCGCTGTGCCTGATGCTCAGTTGGCCAAGGGGCTTGGCTTCTAGCCCTGGTTTTGTTACCAACCAGACTGTGATCTTTGGCACGGCCAGGACCCCTCTCTGTGCCTTGGTTTCCACATGTATAAAATGAGGAGTTTGGATTAGGTAGCCTCTAGGATCTTTTCTAACTGTCATGGCCACTGGATTTGCTTGATTGCCAAGGATGGCCCCATGTAGATAGAAATTTAGCTTCTTTTAAGCCAGGAGCTTGCCCTCCCTATTTTCCACATACAGTGATGAATCCCTGCAGGTGGAAATATACCAGTTTCCACAGTAGGGTAAGGACAGAGAAGAAGCCACATGCCAGTGAAAGTACTGTTCCAAAAAACAGTACTTTCTGGAACTAAAAGTGCTAGCTAGCCATACTCACTGAATACTTACCCTGTGCAGGCACTGAACTGGTTGTTTTATAACAATAAACTCATTTAACCCTCACAATAGAGCAGCTATTCAGCCCACTTCATAGACATGAAAACTGAGACACAGCAAGACAAAGTGGTGTATCCAAGCCAGGTTTGCTAGGCTCCCAAGGCCATGGTCATAGTTACAACTCTCTCAAATCCCCAAATCTGAGGACTTTAGTAGAAAAAGAGAGAACAGACCGACCAAGAGGCAGTCTCAATGTGAAGAGACTGCCAGACAGAACACGTGCCTGAATGAGCACATCCAAGCAAACTGCAGCTGTCCCACAAGCATGTAGGAGCCCATAGATCCAGCAAGAAGGACTGCGGTTAGAAGGCGTGAAAGGCCATGGTAAATGTGTTCCAATGTTCCTGACTCTCTCAAAATGGGCTTTTGCTTCCCATCTCTTCTACATCTTTGTAAATGGAATGCCAATTATTTCATTTGAAGGGAATGTTAGTGCTGTTTTGAAGCAGCATGAAGTAAATTTTTATGACACTTGTTAGTGGCTGGTGGGGAACATTCAGTTGCCTTGACTTTGATGACCCAGCTTTGTCTCTCAGGTTTGCAACATTGAAATCCTCAGAATTTACAATTATAAATGCTAAATGTCATCTTAATTTGTTATAAGGTGGAGACAAAAACCACAAATATCACTTACTTTAAAGGCTGTCTCTCCCAGAAAAATTACTTCAGGTAGCACACAAATTTATAGAAATGCATATTACCATATTGCAAAACATTTTTTTTCAAGGAATAGATTCTGTTAGGTTCATCTGATGGAATATTAACCCCAGAAATAAGTGTTTCACAGCAGTAATTTCACAGAAACCACTTTTCTGTCCCTATCTGTGTATGTTAGTCAGCTTCCCTGGTCTTTTTCCCCTCTCTCTTCCATATCTCTCCAAGTAATTTATTTAAAAATCCATCAATGTCATACATGAAGGCTCCTAAGTAAATTGGGAGCTACAGGCTGGGTGTCCGTCAAGCTGAATCCCAGGTTCCCAACCAGCACTAACTGAGCACCTACTCTGAACCAGGTGCCATGCTGAGCAATGGAGGAGACACCAGTGGAGGAGACACACTTGTTAACAGGAAAACCACAAGCCAGAGCTTCATAAGTAAGGATGGATCAGACTGGGAAAACACCCTTAAGTATTTCAATATTGGCAGAATTTATGAATTGAGACTGAATGCAGAGTATATTCCTGGAAGGGTGAAGAGCTGATGAGTTGGCCCTTGTCCAAGGCCCAGCCTTTCTGCACCTGTTTTCTCGTCAGTAAAATGGGAAGATAACCTCCAACTCGCAGGGTTGTTAGTGATGATGGAGGCCATTCAGCAGGGCTGCAATGAAAAACAAGGTTGTCAGACAAGGCTTGAATCTAGGTTCCACTGTTGTATGACTGTAAAAGTCACTTTATCCTTCTGAGCCTCAGTTTACTTCATCTGTAAAATGGCATAGTAATCTCTTCCTCATGGAACAGTGGTAAGGATGCATTTCAAGCTCTTAGCACAGCACCTGGCACAAGTAACTGCCAGTTAAGGGACAGCTATCATCTGGTAAAGGTGCCAATGTCAGGCTAAACCCAGGAGAGGTGTTCACTCAGCAGGCATTTCTCTCGCCTGAAGGGCACCACAGATACCACGTGGGCACCAATTTCCTCCCAGTTCTCTTTTAGACACTCCATCTCTCCAGAAGAGCAGAAGCTTCTTACTTCCTCAAAATGTCATTGCTGAAATCTTGCCAGATGCACAGCATGACTACAGAAAAGAAATACAGGCAGCAGCCCCTGCCTACCATGCACACAAGGCATCCACACGCAAACATTTAATGTACCAGACAGAATTAAGTCTAAGTAACAATGTAGGCTGGCAACAGTCGGCTTGTCCCAAGGCGGCCCATGATTAATTACCAAATGAATTGTGCAGGCTGTAACTGCAGCCAGAATTCTGCAGAGTCAACCCTCCCTTCTGACCATGGTGGTCAGGAAGGATAAATGTCTACACTCTGGAGATTGGATAGAGACATGTGGGGTGGGGGGCAGGATCACAATGCTTCATGCAAGCAGAGGGCAAGAGACTGTCAGCGTCTTATCAGCTGAACATTGGAGGCTTCCAGACTTCCACTCCAGTGGCCCTGGCAGATGCCCAGATCTTCAGCTGCTCCCGCAAACCAGTCCTCGAGCCTCCCATATGAGAAATGGGATGTATCAGGGAGACAGCCATGAAAAGCACTATTTTCTTCACTTCCTAGTCCTCCCTGAAACACACACTCAACACAAATACCACAACCTCCCATGACTTTGATATAGCTGAACCACTGGCTTCTAGCTGCTTCCTTTTTCTGTCCTATTTTTATGATCCTTTTGTGATTCTTGCTTATTTCTCAGTCTACAACATATGGTAATAATATCTTAATTCCACCCACATGATAAAAGAGAACTAATGAATTGCTGTACCTGCCGCACTCTGAGGTCATTGGATGAAAGGAATTCAAATAACTCAGAGAGACCTTTTTTTTAAGTTATTACTTCAATAGGCAGTATAAGGAAAAATTAGTTAATACTGGGGAGGAACACAGGAAATGAAGAGAATGAGATTACCATGCATCATTCCTAATAATTTTCTTTGAAGTCCTCAATTATTGTGTTCTAATAATACAGTCCATGTAGAAAAATGTGCTGTCCCTGTTTTATGGACAAACAGAAATTTATCAAAGGCTTCCATTCATTTTATAAATATTACAGGATTTGGGGAAATGGAAGGGATCTCATCTACCTCGCTTCCTTAAACCTGATATAAGGACTGTCTAGATGGTTCTGTCCATCTCCACTGCCTAAGATGCTGCTCATGTCTTGCTGGGTTAACTCAGTCTATTGAATTCACTCACTCATTCCTCAGCTATTTATTGAATCCCTACCGTTTGCCATTGAACAAAACAGGTAGTTTTGCTTTGACAGAGCAGGCATGCAAATAAAGGAAAATACATTAAACAAAGAAGAAACACCACAGTGTGTCAGCTGATGAGAAGTACTGGAAAGAAGTGGGACAATGCATAAGAGGCTGGACAGTGATGGGGAGACCGGGTGCGATGGCTCACTGTAATCCCAGCACTTTGGGAGGCTGAGGCGGGTGGATCACTTGAGGTCAGGAGTTCGAGACCAGTCTGGCCAACATGGAGAAACCCCATCTCTACTAAAACTACAAAAATTACCCTGGTGGGGTGGTGGGCACCTGTAATCCCAGCTACTGGGGAGGCTGAGGCAGGAAAATCACTTGAACCTAGAAGGTGGAGGTCGCAGTGAGCCGAGATTGTGCCACTGCACTCCAGCCTGGGTGACAGAGTGAGACTCTGTCTCAAAACAACAACAACAACAAAGAGTGATGGGGATGGTGGGAATAGGCATTGTTTACAGAGATTGGTCAGAACAGGCATCTCTGAGGAGCCAACATCTGAGATCTACAGGAAGAGAGGAAGGAAGGAAGACAGATGTCAGAAAGAACACTGTCTCAGGCAGAGGAAAAAGCACGGGCAAAGGCCTTGAGTCGAGTTTTCTTGGTGTGTTCATGAAACAGCAGGGAAGCCAGGATGTCTGGAACAGAGCAGGTGAAGAAAAGAAGGGAAAGTGGGAGAAGATGGATCAGAGAGGTGGTCGGAACCACAGCTTATGAACAGGTGTCAGTCAATAGCTCAGGCAGAGTTCTTCACCGGTAGGCAGACTTACTCAGTCAGCCAACACAAGCATGGATCACTCTTTGCCCTGGCCGGCCCTCCAGGTCCCTGCTGAGCTGGAGGGAAGAGCACAAAGAGATCATGGTTGAGACAGGTGGTGAGACTTCAAATTTTCCTCCTTTTTTTTTTTTTTTGTAGAAGTAATATTTGCACATTTTAGAGAATATGAAAAAATGCAGAAAAGAATAATGATGCAGAGACAGAAAAGCAAAGACATCAGGTAGCTGGGATTAGAATTGTTTCCTCCCTGCTTTCCAACCTTTGTATAAGGCGGTTATATTTATAAAAAATACATCTTTAAAAAGGAACTCAACTGAAAGTTTATTTTCTCAAAATAAAATAGAATGGTACCACATACTTGTTTAACTTATGAACAGACCTTGATGCCTACTGCCATGAGATGAGATGCCTCTAGTTCTTTAAAAAAAAAAAAAAAGAATTTTTCAGATGAGTGAGACTGTACTGATATCCTGGCTTTGCCACTAACTGCTGTGGGACCTCAGGTAGGTGATTTACCTTCTCTGGGCCTCAGTTTTCTCATGGTAAGACAAGTATCACATCCATGGGAGTGTTGTGAAGATTAGAGATGATGTGTGTGTGTCAAACACTCGGCACGTGGAAAGTACTAAACAAGCGGAAGCTAGTCAGAGCTGCTCAGAGGTAGGCAAATTGTTCAATCAACAAGTATTGGCTGGCCACGGTGGCTCACACCTGTAATCCCAGCACTTTGGGAGGCCAAGGCAGGCGGATCACTTGAAGTCAGGAGTTCAAGACCAGCCTGGCCAACATGATGAAATCCTGTCTCTACTAAAAATACAAAAATTAGCCAGACGTGGTGGCGCATGCTTGTAGTACCAGCTACTTAGGACGCTGAGGCAGGACAATGGCTTGATCCCGGGAGGTGGAGGTTGTAGTGAGCCGAGATCGCACCACTGCAGTCCAGCTTGGGTGACACAGCAAGACTCCATCTCAAAAAAACAAACAAAGAAACAAAAATGTATTTACTGAGCCTCTACCCTGAGCTAGGTGCTTTTCCTGTTGCTGGGAACAGTAGTAAACAAGATAGAAAATAACTTCCTTGCTATCTTCTGTTCTCAAATTCCAAAAAGATAGCAAATCAATCTAGAAAGTAGGATCTGTGTTACTCTCTGAAGGGTAATTACATTCTGAATGAGGGTGAGGTGACGGAGTCCTCAGCATGGCACCTGCTGGAGAAGTGGTCAGAACGCACGTTGCTAGGATGCAGGGCTTCAGTGGCGCAACTTTGCAGGGAACTGCTTGGCTCCCCAAATAGATATCTTGTCTTTTCCCTTTGCTGCTGCCTTCCCTGCTGCACAAAGCCAGGAGTGTCTCAGGAAAGCTCAGGAAGTCCCTGCCTCTGACTGAAACCCCAGAGAACGTCATCTGCAGTCACAGGCAGCAGCCTGGCTCAAAACGCACCGTTTGAAGACTAGGCCTCCCTCAGCCCTCAGGATCACTTGATACTCCTGTTCTTCAGCGTTCACCAGCCACATGGCTTAGATTAAAACTGTTCTGCCACATCACCGAGCAGCTTCTGTTCCTGATATGCAACGGCTGAAAGGAGAAGTCATTTTTATTGAAAGCAGGAAAATTCACATTGTTCTCCCCGGTAGCACCACTTCCAAGCACAAAAGTGATGGAGGTTTAAACGAAAAGGGAGTCCCATCCCCTTGGGGAAATTAACCATTTCTGTAGAAACCAAGGACCACTCTAGGCAGCCAGCTTGGGCAGCACTGATAGTAACTACATCACAGCAGCCATCACGTGGGAACATCTGGGGATAGATAGACACTGGGTTGGAAGTATTATCATAGCAACCCTGCAAGGAGGTACCACCCACTCCCCAACTCAGATGGGGAAACCAAGGCCAAGTCAGAATAATGGCTTGCTTAGCTGGCAAGAGGTGGAATAAGTTGGGGAGGTTTATTTTGAGGCTGTTTTTGCAACTTTCTCAGCCCCATTTTACTTATTGTTAGAAAACAATGGACAAAGCTTCCAGAAAAGTAATCAGCCAGGATGCCTAGCAATGTAGCTGGATTCTTGGCAGACCCCTCAGAAGGATTAGCTTGTTCAGAGGGAGGGCCGTTTTGTTAAGGCCTGTCTCTGCTCCCTCCACCCCTCCCCTCTCTGAATTAGGAGTACTTGGTACTCATGGAGTACGAGGGCTTCTGACTAAAATAAACTAGGTAATAATTCAATAATTCAATACAAATGTCCACTAAAGAATGATGGGAATGATGAAGGGTCGATGAAGTTTGTTTCCAAGTGTGAGGGGCCGAACTACTAGGAAAGTGCTTTTCAATATAAATGTGATAAATCTGATCTCTTGACATGTTATTCTTGGTAGCCCTCCTCCCGTATAATATCCCAAAGGGAATGAACTGCCCCTTGACGTGGGTTTTAACCTACAACTGTTTCATGAACACGCGCTCACTCGACCTGTCAGGACCTGTGTCCTCCCAGTCGGGACCCCCAGGCGGCAGAGCTTCAGGGCTCACATTCCCCCCAGCCAGTCACTCTCCACTTGAAACTCCACAGAGTTCTCGGAATTTTCCTCGCTTGCTGTGAGGAGAATCCCAAGTGAGTCTGCTGTGTTGGAGCCATTAAAAACCAGCCAAACTACAGATCTGAGGTAAGAGACCCCGTAAAAAGGCAGAGCTAGTGGCGCGAAGTTGTTTCTGGCTCCTCAGTTGACCTAGCTAGGCCCTTTCCCCTCTGTAACTCGACCTCAGTTTCCCCTTCTGTAAAACAAAGGAGGTTCGGTAGCGCTAAGGCGAGACAGCCAAGCTCCCCTCAGGCCTGACAAAAGGATGGTCTCCGGTCCCTCGAGCCTCCCTCTGAGAACGCTATTCACCCGAAGCGCGGGGGCGCCGGGGCGCGTCCGCAGGCTTCCCTGCCCGCCCGCACGCACCCCGGGCGATCAGTTCTCCGCCGCGCCCCCGCACCCAGCCTCGCCCCGGCGATTCCTCTCGCAGCCCCGGCGCGTGGAACCCCGCCCTCCCCCGAGTCCCCGAGCCCGGCCAGCGGAGGGCGGGGCAGGGCGGGGCGGGGCGGGGCGGGGCGGGGCGGGGCGCGCGGGAGGCGGAGCCGAGCCGGGGAATCCTGCTCTGGGCAAGCACCCGGTCCCGCAGAACAGCCCGGCCGTCCAAAGGCCCCGGCGCCCGGGGGCGGCGGGGAACCCCAGACGCAACCGGGTCTAGAGGGATCCCCGCGCCGAGCCAGCCGCCGCCACCGCCTCCGCGCCGCCCCCGCGGGCTTGGCAGGTGCCCGGCGCGCCCGCACTGCGCCCGGCCGCCGGCTCCCGCGGTCCCACCGTGAGCTCGCCGGCCCGTCGCCCGCTCGCCATGCAGCCGCCGCCGGCCTCGCGCGCGTAGGCGCCCGCCGCAGGCCATGCTGCCCCTGCTCGCCGCGCTGCTGGCCGCCGCCTGCCCGCTGCCGCCCGCCCGCGGCGGGGCCGCGGACGCGCCCGGCCTCCTCGGGATGCCCTCCAATGCTTCAGTCAACGCGTCCTCCGCGGAGGAGCCCATCACCCCGCGGCTGCTGGCCTCGGCAGCCCCCGGGCCCCCCGAGCGCCCGGGCCCGGAGGACGCGGCGGCGGCGGCGCCGTGCAACATCAGCGTGCAGCGGCAGATGCTGAGCTCGCTGCTAGTGCGCTGGGGCCGCCCGCGGGGCTTCCAGTGCGACCTGCTGCTCTTCTCCACCAACGCGCACGGCCGCGCTTTCTTCGCCGCCGCCTTCCACCGCGTCGGGCCGCCGCTGCTCATCGAGCACCTGGGGCTGGCGGCTGGCGGCGCGCAGCAGGACCTGCGCCTCTGCGTGGGCTGCGGCTGGGTGCGCGGTCGCCGCCCCGGCCGCCTCCGGCCCGCCGCCGCCCCCAGCGCCGCCACCACCGCCGGGGCGCCCACCGCGCTGCCAGCCTACCCCGCGGCCGAGCCGCCCGGGCCGCTGTGGCTGCAGGGAGAGCCGCTGCATTTCTGCTGCCTAGACTTCAGCCTGGAGGAGCTGCAGGGCGAGCCGGGCTGGCGGCTGAACCGTAAGCCCATTGAGTCCACGCTGGTGGCCTGCTTCATGACCCTGGTCATCGTGGTGTGGAGCGTGGCCGCCCTCATCTGGCCGGTGCCCATCATCGCCGGCTTCCTGCCCAACGGTATGGAGCAGCGTCGGACCACCGCCAGCGCCACCGCAGCCACCCCCGCCGCAGTGCCCGCAGGGACCACCGCGGCCGCCGCCGCCGCCGCCGCTGCCGCCGCCGCCGCGGCCGTCACCTCCGGGGTGGCGACCAAGTGACCCGCTCCGCTCCTCCCTGTGTCCGTCCTGTGTCCGCGCGCGCGGGTGCCTTTCCCGCCGGAGACTCGGCCGGTGTGCTTCGTGCTGTAGTTATCGTTAGTTCCTCTTCCCGAGATGGGGCCGCCGAGAGGCCCCAGCGCCTTTGAAAAGCAAGGTTTGTGCTGCGCTTCCAGTTCCGAAAAGCAGATGTTTAAGCCCTTGGACTGAGGGTGGGATCGCAGCTCCGAAGACGGAGAGGAGGGAAATGGGGCCCTTTCCCCTCTATTGCATCCCCCTGCCCAACTCCCTCCCCGCACCCACGTGCCCTATATTCATGGCAGAAAATGACCAAATCCTGTGTATTTGTTTTATATATTTAATAACTGTTTTAAATGAAAGTTTTAGTAAAAAAAAATACAAAACAAAAACATTAAATTGCTATTGCTGTAGTAAGAGAAGCTCTTTGTATCTGAACATAGTTGTATTTGAAATTTGTTGTTTTTTAATTTATTTAAAACTGGGGGGAGGGCATGGGAAGGATTTAACGCCAATATATTGTTACCGCTGAAAATGAACTTTATGAACCTTTTCCAAGTTGATCTATCCAGTGACGTGGCCTGGTGGGCGTTTCTTCTTGTACTTATGTGGTTTTTTGGCTTTTAATACAGACATTTTCCTCCAGAGATGTGTATGTAGCTTTTTCTTTATTTGATTTGGGAAAGGGAATCCAAGAATTGCAAGACATTACCCTAAAACCTGAGCGAGGGAATCTGGGAAAAGTTAGAGAAGGGCTACTACTTCTGTCTCCTGTATCCGTCTGTGAGAGATAGATGGAACCCGTATTATTTGCCCTGATGGCGATTGTCTTGCATCTCACCACACTGGCCCCCAGTTCCCATCCACCCCCCCACTTGTCACGGTGGCAAACCGTTTTATATGATTCAACTTTTTGCTCACTGTTCCAAGCTCTGCAAAACACCCAGGCAAGCATCAAAATGGTAAAATCAATAGTTCCTCTGAGCTGGATGGCTTTCAAGAAAATGACTGACTTTAAAAGGCATGTAGATTTCTTTTCAAATGCATGAACTTTAGCAGATGAGCACATTCCAAAAGCTGGTTTTAAAACCTGAGATACTGTTTTGGCGTTTAGATTTTTCAAAAAGATAAACTCTTGGGGGATAAAGTTAATGATCACAAGATTTTCTTCACTTTTGGTTTCCATGTTACAGTATCTGCTATGTAGTCGTTTCAAATTCTTCCAGGTTTTCAGAAGAGTAAGTAAAAAGTCCTTAAAGAGACTTAATATTAAAAATTATTTTAAAAGCATTTTTAAGAGACTTTGAAAGCTACTTTCCCTTGCTTCATCTCGTCTTCATTTTGCAAGCATATTTGAGATTGGTCTAGAGCTATAGTTCTCAAAGCTTGGTCCCTGGACCAACAACATCAGCATCACCTGGCAACTTGGAGACACAAAACTTGGGCTCCACCCAGGACCTATAGAATCGGAAACTCTATAGGGATAAGGCCTAGCAATCTGTGTTCTCACATGCCCTCCAAGGCATTCTGATGCATTTCCAGTTTGAGAACTGCTGTGTTCTAGTGGAATGAAACTCTCAAATGTAGGTTGCCTCCTTTTATCTTGAGATGTCTATTATATCAAATAAATGGGATGCTTATTTTCCCAGCAATATGGCTGAAGGAGAGGCTGGGTCATTGCCCTGCAGTTTCAGCTGCCCCTCTGGCTCTTTGAGGTCCTGAGATATCTGCAGCAGGTACCATCCCCCAAGAGGGGAAAGGGTGGAGTATTGATCTTTGTAGGTTATAAGCGTCATGATTTTTTAACCCTGTGGCAACTAGCAGAAGAAAAGTCAATAATTTTGCTAAGCTTGATCAATTTTAATATAATCATAGCATTTATAACTCTGGAGGCACATTATGTATTCTTTGTACCACATACACGTAATCACTCTCCCTGCTTTTTTCCAAGATGGATACTATGGCTCAGAGAGGTTGAGCATCTTGTCTACAATCACACAGCCTCACGAGACAAAGCTGAGACTAAATCCAGGATTTCTGCCTCCCTGAATGGTATTGTTCATCACTGGAAACTTCTTTTCCTAGGAGAATTAGGAGCTCACTGCTCAAGGTCCACCCTTTTGTTGACCTACCCTAGTCACTGTCAGATTTTGTGTAGCTACAAACCCCGAAGAACCTGACAGCATTAAATGAGACATTCAGGCACTTAATGGAACTTTCTATATATGGGCCCTAATGGCTGGCTACCTTTTAGGGATGATTAAAATATCAATATCTATTGACTTTCAGAATTGCCAGTGGAACCTGCATATGTGCTCTAGCTTCTGTGTGTGTGTGTGTGTGTGTGTGTGTGTGTGTGTGTGTCACTGATGGACTGGTTAGTCCCAGAAAGTGAGGGCAGAGCTTGCTTTGATCTTGTTCAGTTGGAGTCACCCACTGGGTAAAGGAAGTCAGGTCTTGACAAGCTCAGCTGTGAGGTCTGAATTTTCTAGTCAGTTTGATTTGCATAATCTCAGTAGTGAAATGCTTCCAAGTATGTAATTTACGAAGGATTACTCAGGAGTTCTTCTATGACAGGAAAAGAAGTGTGCCATTTTAGCCTGTGAACGTGTGCACATGGCACCCCCAGATTCCAGCCCATTCATAAAGCTTCATGGGGACAGCTTGAGTTGCCAATGATACAGCGGAGTCCCCAGGATAAATCATCATTCTGTTATTTTTGCTTCTCCTGAGAGAAAGTTTACTCCTCGGGAGGGTGGATACCCCTTGTTTAATATCCAGCTGCTGCTGACGGCTGCCTTCTTGAGTTTTCTGCTTTCATCAAGAGAGCTGCCCCCAGCCCCAGATCTGAACACCTTAATCTTCTTTGGGGCTTGCCTCAGTGGAAGAGACCACCTTGCCCAAAGCCGCACCTCCTGCCTGGGGCACCACATCCGACGACTGATCAACACAGGGGCAGAAAGACCCAGCCCTCTGGCCACAACTTGGGACAGCTCTGAAGGGTCCTCCACTACACTCCAGTGCCCCCCGCCTTCCATTCAGGACTGAGTCCCCTCAGGGCTGGCTGAGGTGTCCATGGAAACTTCATGGAGTTGAACTACTCCCTCTGTCCATGTCTGCCTCCTCCCATTCCTTCCCTTCCACAGGCCTAATCCACACTCCCTAATAAGCCTCTTGCACAGTGATCTCTATCTCACAGCCTCCCTCTTGAGGAACCCCACCTGTGACAGGCAATGTACCCAACAACATGCAGAATTGTTCTAGCCATGTGGTCATTAGGCACATATGAGGAGCACATCACATAAATGCTTCTCATTTGCATTTCTTTTACACAGATCACACATTTATACTTTTTCTCTTCCATCTGGATAGTTCTCTAATAACCAGAATTTATGATGATATGGGAAATTTCCCCTAATGTCACTTCTTGTTTAATGATCACTTTTTGTTGATATACACATCAAAGGAGGATGCCTTGTTTCTTTCCCCCTCACATCACCTTATCATTCAGGATACACCAGGTTATGCTCCAGTAACAAGCAGTCCCAGCTTCTGGTGGCTTGTGCATGAAAGGTTTGTCCCAGGCCGGGCACGGTGGCTCACCCCTGTAATCCCAGCACTTTGGGAGGCCAAGGCGGGTGGATCACCTGAGGTCAGGAGACCAGCCTGGCCAACACAGTGAAACTCCGTTTCTACTAAAAATACAAAAATTAGCCAGGCATGTTGGCATGCATCTATAGTCCCAGCTACTTGGAAGACTGAGATAGGAGAACCACTTGAACCAGGGAGAGCAGTTGCAGTGAGCCGAGATCATACCACTGCATTCCAGCCTGGGCGACAGAGCAAGACTCTGTCTTAAGAAACAAAACAGCACACACACACACACACACACACACACACACACACAAATGGTTTTTTCCTTGCTCATGCTGCGTGTCCAAAGGTGGTAGGAGTTCTGCCCTTTGGAATCATTCAGAGACCCAGATTATGGGGACTCTGACTCAACAAGGGGGCCACCATCATCTAGGTAGGAGGAAGCAAATTCTGGAGGGTCTCACACTGGCAATTCAATGCTCCAGGCAGGAAGTCACATCCTTTCTGCTCATTGATGAGAACTGTCATGTGGCCCCACCCATTATGAGGGAGCCAAGGAGTTCAGATTTCCCAGTGGCCAAAGGGAGAGGAAAAACTGGCATCAGTGAGCAACACTAATGAAAACCACGACTTCCAGCACTGCCATACCTGTGTGATCTGTGGTCACCCAGAAGAATTACAGGACTTGGTTTGGTGAGTAGACAGAGGATCATTCTAGAAGTGCTGGCTCTAGACTCTCCTCCTCTGACACGCATACCATCTGGCCATGCTGGAAGCTACCTGCCACTCCTGGGGCATTTTACAGACAATGGTGGTATCAGCTTGGTAGCTTTCCAAAAACAGGGCAGGGGATATCCCTAAAGAACTTAATCTGGAAGATTTGCACCCTGGATCCCCATAGTCTAGGAATCTTGAGGGATAGGAGAATAGTTAGAAATAAAATGGGGAGAAAGGAGAGTGTGTCAGAACAAGCATCTCAACTCTCCTGGCCTAGCCCCGCCTCCAAACTCATTAGCATCAGGGGCATGAAGAGGTGGGTCTTCACTCTCCTATTCTCTCCTTTCACTGGGGGCCAATACCCTCCATTTCCCAGCTAGATTAAGAGGTTTCGAGCTAAAAGGATTGGGAGAGTTAACAGCGATATAAAATGACATTCAGTTCACAGCTAAGCCTGTTCCTCTGGCCAGAGAAGCCACTAGGAAAAGGAGGGGATGACAGAGGTTAACTCCCCAAATTCACCCAGGTCATCGGGGCTGGTGGCCCTTGTGTGCACTTTGTCATGGGTGCTCAGCAGGGCCTATTCCTGACTTCCCTCTGGTCTCTTGCTTGTAGACCTGTTCAGCCCCAACCCCTGCAACCCTCCACCCCAGGGCAGCCTGGCTCTTTTAGACAGTGCCTTCACCCTTCCCTGCTCTGCTGTGCCTCTTCTGGGACATCTCTCCCAGTGCAATACGGGGCTCATTCTGGGCTGGGAGTGCCGAACCCCTTCACCATGTGTGGTACTGCTGGGGAACACACCTTAAACTGGAACACGGGCTTCTTACTGCGTTCTCTGTGGGCGGGCACTTACCAGACATCACCTTCCCTTCTTGGCTCTTCCTTGCTGTGTCTTTGGTTTTAGGGCAAAACTGCTTTGTGCAGCCTCTACACATGAGGAGACACCTAAGGTCCCCCGGATTCTCCTCACCAAGGCTCCATTCTGCGGAACTTCTTGTTCTTGGTCTTTTCTCTGGTTCTTACCCCAAGTGCAAGTTTCCTACTTGCCTCCAGCTCTCAGACATTTTCAAGAAGCCCACCCCTCTGGTCCTACCATCTCCCATCAGCTCTAAGTAACTTAAACTTTTTTTTTTTTTTTTTTTTTTTGAGACAGCATCTCACTCTGTTGCCCAGGCTGGAGTGCCGTGGCGCCATCTTGGCTCACAGCAACCTCTGCCTCCCGGGTTCAAACGATCCTCCTGCCTCAGCCTCCCGATTAGCTGGAACTACAGGCACACGCCACCACACCCGGCTAATTTTACATTTTTAGTAGAGACAGGTTTCCCCATGTTGGGCAGGCTGGTCTCAAACTCTGACCTCAAGGGATCCGCCCACCTTGGCCTCCCAAAGTGCTGGGATTACAGGCATGAGTCACCGTGTCTGGTAAGTAACTTAAATTTACATTTTTTTTCTCCATTCCCCACATAGCAACACTGTCCTCGGTCAGCTCCTGCTGTTTTCTCTACAGCCAAGGTCTCTGTAGATAGCAGGCCCCCATGCTTTCGCCACAACCTTCTGTTTCTGGTCTTTCTAAGAGGCTGTCTTCTTCTCTGCCCCTCGCTTCCAGCTATCAAGATCACATAACCCTCAGCCCAATCGGTCCAGCCAGTTCACTGTCCCCTCCCAGCCTCGGCATCCTCCAAGCCTGTGCTGACACTGGATGCTTTCTGCCACGCCCTGGGATGGGACAAGGCCCAAGGTTATTTTGAGGAGGGTAGGGATTTCCTGTGGTCTTCTGAGGACAGGTGGTGGGGCTGCTCACTCAGGACAATTAAAGGCCTCTCTCCTCGTCTCACCCTTAGGATTTTCCTGGCGTTCTTATTGCCTGCGCATTCCCAGGACTGTCTCTCAAAGCACTAGAGTGAGCTTCTGTGCTGCCAAAGATGCATTCTTTTGTGTGCTTTCACAGGATCAGTGATAAAAATCCAAATCATTGGCATCTTGATAACACGCCAAGGCCTCATTTTGACTATGGAGACAACACGCCTCCCAGCAAGCTTTTTTGGCACTCTAGAAAACAACCTACCTTCTGGGTGCCCCATCAGGACTCTTTTTGTCTGTGATTAGAGTCCTTGCCAGGCTACTGGCAGTCCTATCAGACTTCCTGAGGGTCAGTGGGCATGCAACAGAAAGCTGCTGGCCCTCTCTCTCCAACCCCACAAACACCCCAACCCCAGTCTAGAGGTCAAGTGGCTGCAGGTTCGAGAAACTTGTTTAGAACCTAACAGAGCCCCCACAGCCCCCTTGTGATGGCTGCACTCCAGGCCCCTCTGAGCCACCACTGTTACCAATGCACTTTTCTATCCCAGGGGTAACATTTGTGATTTCCAGCCTACTGGTAGGGCTGCCTTCTATGATAGCCACTCTGGACTTAAATCATTATCCACATTGTGTAAGGATCTAGAACTGTGGTCTTGCTGTTATAGTACCTTGGAATCTTATTTCAGAATATTTATGATCATCAGGAATTCCCTGGCTCAAGTCAATTCCATGTATTATTTGTTCTTGCAAGATAGATGCTGATTTTCTTACCATAGAATTTAACATTCAGCCCTATCTTCCCTCCTGTGTTTCTAGATAACTCTGCAGCTGCTGAGGGAGACCTACACTAGAAAATAGTGGTAGTAATAATTATAGTTACTATATAGTAATCATAATAAATATGATTACTAATAACTGTTCCTTTGGACTGGTGAGGGAAAAAGCAGAAGAAATAGAAGGAAAGGCAATAACTAAGAGGAGAGAAGGAAAAGAGAATTGAAACATCAGTTCTAAGAATAGAAAGATGATCCCCTTCCTCATCCCCCCTGCACACACACAAAATAAGAGCCCCAAATGCTTCCACCAAAAGGCACAGGGGAGAATGGAGTGGATGCCCTGGAGCTGGAGGCTGAGGCGGGGGGAGAATGGAGAGCAAAACATAAACATGGAGGACCCTCCATGGGAAGGTTCCAGGCAGGAGGGGCACACGGGCAGGAGCCTGCCTGCTGGCTGGGAGCAGGTTCTGCTGGCTTCTATCCTACAGAGCTATCCCAAGGGGACTAGCTCCATCCTCTTTCCTTGGATCACTGAGTTCCAGTGTCTCACTCAGCCTGACAGGCACATCCCACCATGCCAGCATAAGGCCATCACCATGTCCCTGAGAGGGGACCTGTGTTGATTACTACTGTGCAGGTCCGTCAGAGACTGAGAATGGATATTTCACTGTACAGCATTGCCTGAAGTCATAGAATACCTTGCTAAGTAAAAAAGAAAGAAAAGACCACACATCTTCCTACTACCCAAAACTAAGCTCTGCAAACATTTTGGTGCATGTAGTTGCAGTCTTGTTTTACACATGTGTGTGTGTGACCATAAGTAATTATTCATACTAAAAATTGAAAATGGCCAGGCATGGTCGCTCACACCTGTAATCTCAGCACTTTGGGAGGCCAAGGCGGGCAGATCGCCTGAGGTTAGGAGTTCGAGACCACCTTGGCCAACATGGTGAAACCCCATCTCTACTAAAAATGCAAAAATTAGCTGGGTGTGGTGGCAGGCACCTGTAATCCCAGCTACTTGGGAGGCTGAGGCAGGAGAATTGCTTGAACCCAGGAGCGGAGGTTGCAGTGAGCTGAGATTGTGCCACTGCACTCCAGCCTGGACGACAAGAGCCAAACTCCATCTCAAAAAAAAAAAAAAAAAAAAAAAAGGAACTGTATTGTGCATAACTGCTTTTAAAACTTGTATTTCTTTACTAGACCAGTGTTATATCATAGAAAAATTAGAAAATACCATTCATAAAACAAATGAATAAATATCTCCAATAACCCCCAGTACCCACAAGTGAGCATGGCTGATATTTATTGATGGATATTCAAATGTATGTATTATGCATATTTTAACCCCAAACTGAGTACCTGCTTCTTAGCGTGCTGCATTCCTGCACTCAGCAGCTCTTTGACAGTTCCCTCCCTCTGCAGAAGGTCATAGAGGGCTTCTCACGGCAGGTGTGTGAAGGTTGTGTTCTTGACGTGTGGGTCAGACATCAGCTGCACAGGATATTGAAATCTATCAAGGCCAAAGACGTAATGGAGATGGGGGAGGGAGGGTTGGATCTGCTATATTTCCCTTCCAAGTTTATCATCTCCAGACACATATGAAAGGCAGACCAAACTTTCCACCCCTCCTGGCAGAAACATCTCTGGTTTTGTGTCTGAGGTTTCAGATGAGGTTGACAAGGAATGGAACACAACTTTAGAGGATGAACAACTTGATTCATCTCAAGTCATAACTGTGAACAGCTTCGTATTTCCTGGGTTTATTTGATGTCTTTGGTCCAAAAATGAATTCTGAGATCCAATAAGCAGGAAGGATATTGCTTCCGTGTCATGCTGCCCCAAGAGCTGTCCCAACATATGGCCGAGTTAAAGCTGCAGCCAGAACCCCTCTGAAGTCAGAACATCCAGAGGTTCACCAGAGAGGAAAAGATCTCACCAGAGGCTGGGGAATCACCAAGGACAGGAACCACCAAAGGGTCAAAATGTATTCGGCAGCACTCACAGTCCGTGGAAAGTGTTAAGGTCTTCCAGAATGGATCGTGACTTAGACTGGGTTTCCGAGAAGCAGGGCCTGAGGTGGAGAGTCTCATCCAAGCGTTGAATTGGGGGATGCTTTCAGGAGAATCGGAGTGAGGGAAGCAGGATGGGACAGGGGAAGGAGCAAAGCAAGCACATGGTCTCAGCTGATGTGGGTTTTAGCCTGACCCCAGGGGAACCTCTGGAGCAGGCTGTGCACCACAGTTGCTGCGCCTTGAGACAAAGGACTGGTCTTTCGTATTTCCACTTTAACCAATCACTGGCCAAATTCTGGGTAGAGGCGTCATTATAGCCTCCCTGGCAGCTTCCATTTAGCTGGGCCCAACTCTCTAGAAGGGGAGGCAGCTGGGAGAAGTCTGCAGCCTACACTCAGAGCAGCGTACACTCAGAGTAAAAGGAATGTGGAAGGAGTGCCTGCAGCGTTCACTGCAGAGCTCACAGTGTTCTTCAGTCCCATTCCCATCAATGGTGGAGTCGGGGGGTGTCCAGAGGACATGAAGTTTAAATGTGCCTCTCGAAGTTTCAGCTCCCTCTCCAGCCAACAATGCTAACCTCCAGGCCTTGCCAGTCTCGGAGAGATCTGGCTGGGTGGTCTTGTCTCTGGTGTCCTGCATTGGGGCCCACTGAGGTGCAGTTGGCTCTCTCATGCTGGCCCTCCCTAATGAGGTTAGAAGTCCCTGCCATCTGCCATTGCATGCAAAGTCTTAGCTCCCAGTATGTGCATTATAAGGGAAGCCCCTCGGTATTAGGGAATTTGCTGAGGCCACCAGCAGACTGGTAATAGCATGGGACAGGACCCCAGGACACCTGTTTGCAGCACCTGCCCTGCCATGAATGAGCCATTTGGCTGTGGCTCGAGCGTCTGTCTCCTCTGCTACAGAACAAGGGGGTTGGGGCAGGTGAGTCCCCAGTCCCTCAAAGGCCCGCAGTTTTGTGTTCAGACTTTCCCTCCCCATTTTCCAGGCCCAGTCAGACCACATCCACCACAAAGACACTTCCCTCGAGGACTTTTCCAGCAGGTGGACTGAAACAGAGGCCAAGGCCTCTCATTTTTCTGAGTGATTTGAAGGGGAAACATGTACAAGTAAGAAAAGAGGATGCTTAAGATATCAGAATGTATTTTGCCCTGGATTGTCTAAATTGGCTGTTTGCGTGGCTCTGATAATCTATAAAATCATTACGATGTTTGCATTTTTCTATTCAAATGACCAGGGCCATGGAGTAAAGATTTTGTTTCAAGTCAATGAGGTAAACAAGAAAGAAAAAATGTTTCACATTTTAAAAATGACTTATTTGTCAGTTAGCAATGACTATCATGCTCTAAAGTAAGGAAGAGAAGAAATTAGCATAGGTTGTAGATGCCAGGAACTTGATCTTCCAAATCCTCACAGCAATCTCACGAGGGCTGTGCCTCCAAAGTGCACAGTGGGGCAGCTAGGAGTCCTCCCTGGGTGTGGGGAGAATCCTGGAATTTTACCATCTTGGTGTCTCAGAGATGTGTCCACAAATAGGCCCTCAAGAACTCTCTGTTGAATTGCATTATGAGCAAAAATTGTGTGTTCCTGTGGTTTCCTTGTAGGCCTCTTCCAGCCCAGGCTCAGAAAACACTGGGGAGATTTCCTGTGTGGCCTGACTAAACAAGGTTTTAAGAGCCCCCAACACCTCTGTGGGAACTGCCATTCCTGTCGCCAAGTGACACCCCCTCCAGATAGGCATCTGCAAGGAAACAGCAGCTGCTCTGGTCGCTTTGTGAACCCTCACCTCAGTTTAGAGCACCTGAGGGCAGATCCAGGTGTGCGTCCCCACCTGGCTGACAGAGAGCCAGCCCAGAGAAACAGGAGATCCAGGCAGCTGTCAGCGATGCCAGAGAAGCCCTCGCTCCACTGCCTTTTACCCAGGATATCACAGACCCACCTCCTGCCCTACACACATGCACCCCACCAGCATAAACATGCAGGCAGACACAGCCACTCCCAGATGCACCTCCCCTGGTGCCGAGAAGAGTTTTCAGGTACAAGGAGGGAAAGGAACAGGGGTTTGGGCATCGCAGACCTGAGTTTGTTTGCATCTTAGCTCTGCCATTTTACCTTGCTGGGCATTCTCTTCCTCATCTGTAAAACAGAGAAAATAATACCTCCCCAGCAGCCGAGAGTTGGGAAGAGTAATTATGAAGAACCCCTAGGGTGCTCGTTGGCACATAGGAAGTGCTTCATGAGTGAGGTTTACTAATACTGATTGTTGAAAATCTTCAGGGCTGTTGTTCTTGATCTTTTACAAGCATCCCCTCTCCCACTACCTAGTCTGGTTCACTCTGGGGCCCTGGGGATGTGAAGGGGAAGGTTTCTCAGGGCCTTCTGCCTCCCCTCTGACCATCCTGCTGAAATGGAGAGTCCTGGCACCACGTAGGGCTGGGGCCACAGGCTCTGCCACTGCGCTGGGGCAAGGACCCTCCACGGTTTCTGATCCTTCAGTGTGGGGAGGGGACTCTCCAGGTTCACATCCCCTCAAAGAGTATCTCTCTTGTGCTGAAGCAGCAGACAGATGTGGGGTCCTCCAGGAAGGCCTCGGCACTCCAGGAATGGCCCAGCCCCACTCATACAGCTCCCCAAGTCCCTTCTCAATGTAGATCCATGACTGGCCTGATTCCAGGCTCAAATAAGCCCATGTTCATTACAAGTCACCTCCACCTCATTCTAGAACCCCCACGTCACACTTAATTTGCCAGAGGAGATGGCCAAAGCCCTGAAGTTTCAGCTCAGCCTAACAATTCCCTTTAGAGGGAAGTCAAAGGCCCAACATCGTTAGACATTTTAGCTCATGGAATGATTCCAGCAGAATGGAGTGAGAAGTGGGACCAGCCAGGTGGGGTGGAGGTGGTGCCCAGTGAGGCCAGACCAGTCTATTTCAAATACTAGCCCTGATACTGGCCAGCTGCTTTCTAGGCCTCAGTTTCCTTTTCTATAAAATGGGAATAATAACAGTACCTCTCCCACAGGTATTATTGTCATGAATTTAAAGGAAAATATACCTAAGAGTTTACTTTCTCTCCACACCCCTTTAGAAACACATGTCCCAGCTGGAGCCCTGGCTCCCCCAGGACTATCTTGTAGCTTAGTTGGTTCTGTTTCAGGTGATGAAAAACTTTTGAAACCAGAGAGTGGTGGTGATTTCACAACATTGTGAATGTAATTAATGCCACCAAATCATATCCTTTAAAAGGGTTAAATATTAATTTAATAGCCAGGCATGGTGGGATTACATGCCTGTAATCCCAGCTACTCGGGAGGCTGAGGCAGGAGAATCGCTTGAAACCGGAAGGCGGACGTTGCGGTGAGCCGAGATCGCGCCATGGCACTTCAGCCTGGGCAACAAGAGCGAAACTCCATCTCAATTAATTAATTAATTAAAACATAAAAGAATTGCATGTTATGTATGTCATACCACAATTTTAGAAAACATTTTTAAAACAATAAGAATAAGGGAAAGGCTTACCTAACTCCAACTGAGAACTGAACATGGGTCATAAAAGATGGGTTTTGTCCTCTTCCCAGTGGAATGACCCAGAAACAGCCTGCGCCCCCTGATGCAGGGGCTCCCTGTGGTGGCTCCGCCTACACCACCCCTCTCCTGGGTTTTACTCCTGCTTGAGTATCGGAATGGCCTAGCGCAGTATAAAGGAGAGAGTTGAGGCTTCTCTCTCTTTTGTCACCAGCACAGACAGATGTGGCAAAGAGAGCTGAGAGCAAACTTGATGTCCGGCCATGAGGCAGGCGATGGAACCCCCGGTTTCTGCTCCCAGTGGACCCACAAACTCCCAAATTCCATGCAGGCATGACTGCAGGGAACAAGGGAGAGAGCGGCCCTGTCACCTTCTATTTCTGCCAATTCCCTGTTCTTTTCTCTCAGGTCTGAGGCGTGCAGGAAAAGAGTGATAAAACCATTCCCTCACTCTCTCCTGCCACTGAGAATTATTCCTTTTGTTCCAAAGAGTCTCGTGGGCTGGAGGCAGCCACAGGGCTTGGATGGAGTACATTATTGGGCACAGACCCAGGGCAGAACATAAAAGATTCGGCCTTGACATTTTACAGATGGAAACAAATTCCTGCGCTGTCATGGTGGGGCTCAGAGAGAGCACAGTTTAACACAGGCACAGAATCAAAACTCTTTACAATCCTGGACTGGCGGGAGCAGCAGTACCGCCTGCAGGAGACCAACACTGGCACGATCGACCCCATGACCTTCAACAAGGCTCTCATGCTCCCTGAGCCACAGTTTCCCTATCTATAAATGAGGGGACACTAAACACCTGCTCTAGGGCTGTTGGTACCTAGTGCTCCCATGGCACACAGCCTGTCTGAACCTACATCTAGGTTATCAGCTCTGTCACACTTTGCCGGGGACCACTGATGTGTACTGTTATAAACAGCTATTGTTTATTGAAATGTTACTATGTTCTGAGAATTTTTAATCATGCATATAGAAGACTTTGGTGGTGCCCCAGCCATCCCCCCTCCCCACTAACCATTTCCATACATGTTGGCCCAACTTCAGAATGCCATCATTTCCAAATCTGTCTGAGGACCCTTTCTGGTTGCTGGTGCCCACCGTGCCCACATGCCAAATAAGTGAGAGAGCTAAGGCACTAAGGCACCCCAGGAGTGGTCCTCCCACAATGACTGATGGGAATCTGTGGATAAATATCCCAGCTCCCTCCTCCCCTCAGGCAAGGTCCTACTGAGAGGGATGGCATGCAGGTGCCCTCAGTGGCAAAACACTTGCTGGATAAGTCACTCTTGCCATCTTTTTCCCCACTCCTGGCTCACATCCCTCTCTCCAAGTGGTTTTTCCTGGAGTCACTTCTCAAATAAACTACTTACGTCTGAATCTCTCAGAATCTATTTATTGGGAATCCAAAACATAATCTCATTTATTTTTAACAACGAACCCAAAGAGCTAGGTACTTTGATTTTCCTTTTACAGATAAGAAACAGGCTTAGAGACATTTAGTGTCTAAGGTTGCACGAGCCCTAAGCGCAGAGCTTAAATTCTTACATCTGGCCACAGGGCCCCAGCCAAACTAGCAAATGTCATGTCCAAGGCAGTGGCTTGCCAGGGAAGCCTGAGGCTGCAGAGGGTAAATCCCCTCCCCACCCACTTTACCCTCCACCTAAACACATGCACGCACACACAGGCACGTACACACACACCCCACCAGAGAGATAGAGAGCCCATCCCATAGAGTGCCCGCCACCAGGTGGTGCCCTTGCTGGGAGGTGCAGGCTGGCCCTGCAGAGAATCTACCCACAGGCCAGTGTTGTCATCAGGTCTAGCTGAGCTACTTCGAAGAACCAAGCAGTCTGCCTTCTGCCTTCTGTCTTTCTGAGGGAGGCTGGAGCCCAGTAGGCAGAACCTGGATTGGGAAATTTTTAAAAGCTCCCAGGACTTCTGAGCTGTTGGAGCAGCACGCACACGTGCACTTCCCCAGCTGTTAGCAGTGGGAGGACAAGCGCGCTTTTCTCTAAACCTGCTTGGAAAGTTGAGTTTCTAGAAACTCTCTCTATGGTCACTCAGGGTAGCAAATTCCATCTTCCTGGTCCAGCTCCTGTACTGTGGAACATAAGGACCCCCACCCACCCACACCCCCACAACCTCTGCCTTCTGCCCACCTTGCCTTGGTGTGAGGATTGGGCTTGGGACGGCGGGATCAGGGGCAACAGGACAGTTTCTTCGGTGGAGCTGCCCCAAGGTTCTGGCCCTGGGCTGACCTGTGTTATTCGGAAGTGCAGCAAGAAGGGACAGAACTCCTTTCTCTGGGGTGGTTCCAGCCCCTGCAGGAGACCACTAGGAGCCAGCATCAATCTCCCCAAAAAGCACGAAATGACCATCCGTGATTTAAAGGGGCACCACTCCTGTTTTTCTGCTGTTAAAGTTCTGACTCCAAGTCGGGCGCAGTGGCCCATGCCTGTAATCCCAGCACTTTGGGCAGCCTGGGGGACAGAGTGAGATCCTGCCTCAAAAAAAAAAAAAAAAAGGTTCTGACTCCAGACTGATATGTCAAGATACAAGATTCTGTTTTTGTTTGTTTACTTACGCTGTAAAAACCAACTTTAAATTCCTAAATATATCCACAGAGCCTCTTATTTTCTTCATATTTATTTTAATGTTTAAAAATGTATCACTGTCTATCTTAGGTCGGGTTCCCAGAAGCAGACGTTGAGATGAGTTTTGTGTGCAAGTGATTTATGAAGGATGTGCTCTCAGAGAAGCCGAGCTGGGGTGCCATCTCAGGCTGAGTCCCAGGGAGAAAAGCTTCAGCCTGCCCCACAGGGAACCCCAAGTATAAACAGCACCTCAGAATCCCCCTGCCTCCGACCCTTGTGCACCTGCACAAGGCTTACATTCCTACATTACACCAGTCACTGGTGAAGGGCTGCCCCAGGAGTGTAAATTCTCAGGCAAGGCCTCCTCCAGCAGCCCAAGACTGGATCTACACAGAAGAATTACAGGTGCTGGCTGCTGGAAGTGGTGATGAGGCCACACACTCACGCATCAGTAAAAGCAGATCCGAAGACTGGGTACGGTGGTTCACGCCTGTAATCCCAGCACTTTGGGAAGCCGAGGTGGGTGGATCGCCTAAGGTCAGGAGTTCGAGACCAGCCTGGCCAACATGGTGAAACCCTATCTGTACTAAAAATACAAAAAAAATTAGCCAGGCATGGTGGCACACACCTGTAGTCTGAGCTGCTCAGGAAGCTAAGGCAGGAGGATCACTTGAGCCCGGGAAGTCGAGGCTGCAGTGAGCCAAGATTGTACAACTGCACTCCAGCCTGAAAAAAAGGTGTGAGATTCCATCTCAAAAAAAAAAAAAAGAAAAAAAAATTAAAGAATCTTGTGAACAAATAAGATGCACAGACAATCACAGTGATACACATACACATGCACATATACATAGAAAACAGATGGGGAAAAATTAAACCAAGATGTTTACAGTGGTTATCTATGGCTGGTGAAATTACAGAATCATTTTTATTTTCTTCTTTATAGTGTTTCCCCCCAAGTTTTCTACAATGAAGTCATATATATTACCATCATAATTGAAAAAAATAAGTATGTTGTTTTGGAAGTCATGAGTATCCTGTGATAAGGGTAGAATTTGCTCAGATATGCAAAACACAACTGTCAATAAGATCCCAACCAGCTCTTGAAACCCCATTTCCACTGCATGAAAGAAAATTTTTGATCTTGTTGTTACGGTATTTCAGCCTCCTCTGGTTTAAAATAATCTCTTTTCAAGTAATTACATAGTGTCTGGGTCTCTCCATCAATGCAAGGATTTTCCTTTCTCCGCTTCGTTCCAAGATGGCAGTTGGATGCAGGGGAAGCTAACTTAGCTTCAGGTCTTGGCCTTGTGGCGCAATCACATGCTGCCTGCAAGGTTGGGGGCGTTACCTTGCTGCCTCAGCCTCATCTGGCTTTCACTGTGACTCCTGATCCCCAAGGTCTGCATGGGAAAGCTATTTGATCACTGGTTTGAGAAGTCCATTCTGCAGCTCTAAGTTCAAATGGTATTTTACTTTTTTTTTTTTTTTTTGACAGCTTCTCGCTCTGTCGCCCAGGCTGGAGTGCAGTGGTTCAATCTCGGCTCACTGCAACTTCTGCCTCCTGGGTTCAAGGGATCCTCCTGCTTCAGCTTCCTAACTAGCTGGGACTACAGGTGTGCTTTTTGTATTTTTAGTAGGGACTGGGCTTCACTATATTGGCCAGGCCGGTCTCAAACTCCTGACCTCAAGCGATCCACCGACTTGGCCTCCCAAAGTGCTGGGATTACAGGCGTGAGCCACCACACCCGAGCAAGCCCATATATAGTATGTCAGGTGAGTTGTGTCAGGCCCAAGTCGCTGAAGTGCCTCCCTCAGCCATTTCTGCTCTGTGACTTGGGCACCATGTTGGATTCAGTGTTAGCCTGACCCAAAGTCTCTCTTGAGAGATTTGAAGACTCCTCAGGCTATACCCAGGGAAGTGGGAGCACCAGCCCGTATGTTCTTGGAGTCTTTAAAACTATCTCAGTGTTTCTATTGTCTCTTGTACCTGGAGCTTTGATCCTGATGGGTGGGGCGGGAAAAACCAGCACACTCACAACCTGCCCCTGGCCTGCCTTTTCTTGTCCCATTTCTTAACTTCTTCTCCAAGTTTCAAAGCAGCTGTCCTTCCTCCTGTAGGGTAGAAACTTCCTGTTTGTCATATTTGCATTTTTCTTTCCTCCATGATTCACTCAATGATCACTCAATTTCTCTGAGCTTTGATTTTTTTGATACATAAAAACCCCAGCCTTGGGGGTTTTAAGAAAACCCTTTCTCTCTCTGCAAAGTCTGGCATTTAAGACTATTGTCTTGCTATCAGATTTTAAGTCTACTTTGAAACTTAAAGCAGAAAAATGAAGCCTTTCATTAATGCTGTCACCACCCTCTTCTTCCTTAGAGAGATTTACCGCTGCTTCCTGGCCCAGACTTAATGGCACAAAGGCTATAAGAATGAGTGATGAGGCCGGGCACAGTGGCTCACACCTGTAATCCCAGCACTTTGGGAGGCCAAGGCAGTGGATCACCTGAAATCAGGAATTTGAGACCAGCCTGGCCAACATGGTGAAACCCCATCTCTATTAAATACAAAAAATTAGCCGGGCGTGGTGGCACATGCCTGTAATCCCAGCTACTTGGGAGGATGAGGCAGAAGAATTGCTTGAACCCAGGAGGCAGAGGTTGCAGTGAGCCAAAATTGCACCATTGCGCTCCAGCGTGGGCAGCAAGAGCAAAAATTCCATCTCAAAACAAACAAACAAACAAAAGAATGAGTGATGAGCTGGACATGGCAGCTCACGCCTGTAATCCCAGCACTTTGAGAGGCCAAGGCAGGTGGCTCACTTGAAGTCAGGAGTTCAAGACCAGCCTGACCAACATGGTGAAACCCCATCTCCACTAAAAATACAAAAAGTAGCCAGGTGTGGTGGTGGTGCATGCCTGTAGTTCCAGCTACTAAGGAGGATGAGGTAGGAGAACCTCTTGAACCCGGGAGGCAGAGGTTGCAGTGAGCGAGAGTGCCTCTGCACTCCAGCCTGTGTGACAGAGCAAGACTCTGTTAAGAAAAAAAAAAAAAAAATATATATGTGTATATATATACACACACACACACATATACACATATATATACACACATATATATATATGAGAAACCAGATTTGTCAGCCTCTTTCTTTGGCTTCTCAGCTTCCTCAAACTTTGTGGCAGGTTTGCATAGACCTGCCCACTGTGAAACAGCTGGACTGCCTCCTGCTGTCTGTAACCATTTCCACACATTTCCACAGCCTTCATCATTAAAGTGACTCTACTTCCTCCGCTGATGCCTGCTGCATCTTTCCACTGGTATGTCATGTCACATCCTGCAGTGATATCCACATTACGATGACTTCTTGCTTGCAACAAGCTCTCTGAGCTGCTCCTGGAAAGGTTGTATTTCTATAAGCACTCAAATAAGTCATCAAGCTCTGGAACTGTAACCATGAGGAAAATATTGAAAACTACCTCTGCAATCAAATAGCTTACTCCACCTTCCTGACTTATGACTGATTATTTGTTAGCTCTGTAAGGGTTCCCAGAAATACTATATCATCCCCATAAAATATAAGCCAGCACCTAAGGTGATGTGTCCTGGCTCTGATGTGTATTTCCTGCTACTGTATTACTGTGCCATATCTAGTTCACCTATTCATTGAGTTAACACCTATGTATGGACCATCAGCTAAGTGCTCAGTCCTAATCTTTGTGGAATAAGTGCCCAAGTTGAGATTGAGCCTTCTTTTTGACAACCTTGATGATCAGAACGGGAGTGGGTGAAGAGATGGGTACTGCTCTTTTAAAACTTAAACATAAGCTGGGCACAGTGACTCGTGCCTGTAATCCCAGCACTTTGGAAGGCCAAGGCAGGAGGATCACTTGAACCCAGGAGTTGAAGACCAGCCTCTGTAACATGATGAGATCCCGTCTCTACAAGAAATAAAAAAATTATCCGGGCATGGTGGTGCATACCTGTAGTCCCAGCTACTTGGGAGGCTGAGGTGGGAGGATTGCTTAAGCCTGGGAGGTGAAGGTTGCAGTGAGCTATGATTGCACCACTGCACTCCAACCAGGTCAACAGAGGATGACCCTGTCTTAAATAAATAAATTAAATAAATAAATAAATGTAAACACATTTTTCTGCTTTCTTAGAGCCAGGAGTTCAAATGTACCTTTGAAGGAAGTTGGTTTCTTTTGGGAAAAACCTCTAATGGGCCTATTAGTCAAGACTCTGTTGATTGTTGAGGGCATAAACCCATTTCAAACCAGCATGGGCCAAAAGGGGAATTTCCTGGATTAAGTAACCAAATCCCAGGAAGTGGGGGTCTGCAGCTGGGCTCCAAGAGAGGCAAGAGCCAGGACTTACTCTGGACTTTCTCACTCTCCCTCTGTTTCTTGTCTCTGCTGCTCTCAGCTCCTTGGCTTCTTCTATAAGTCTAAGGAAGATGCCTTCAGGAGAAGAAAGGGCCCCATTAGGGAGTGTGCAATCCAAATCAGCCGAAGGGCAAAGTTATGTAAAGGTTTTTTTTAATAACGTTTTTATTGAAGGATTAGAAAAGTGCACAAATCAAAAATTCCCAATTTGATGAATTTTCATAATAAGTTAAAGACACTTGTCTAGCCAGCACCAAGATCAAGAATCAGAACTTACCAGCACACACAGCCCCACTAATTTCCCTTGCAGTCACGACCGCAGGTCAGTTGTAGACTTTTCTACAGGTATGATGTATGTCAATGAAAGTGTCAAGCAGCATAGTTTTGCATTTTGCCTGTTTTTGAACTTTATGCAATGAATCCAGGCAGTTTGTACTCTTTTCTGGCTGGCTCCTGTGGCTCACTACCATGTCTGTGAGATGTTGTGCTTTCCCATCGCTGCATGGTTCATGCTTTCCCATCGCTGCATGGCATCTCATGGAGTAGAGGTGCCATTCTACTGATGACAGACATGTAGGCAGTTTCCAGGTTTTGGTAATTTCAGATAGGGTTACTATGCCCATTCTTGTATATTATTATTGTTGTTATTATTATTATTACTATTATTATTGAGACAGGGTCTCACTCTATCACCCAGACTGGAGTGCAGAAGCACCATCATGGCTTACTGCTGCCTTGACCTCCCAGGCTCGAGTGATCCTCATACCTCAGCCTCCCACATAGCTGGGACTACAGGCACGTGCCATCATGCCTGGCTAAATTTTGTGTTTTTTATAGAGATGGGTTCTCACTATGTTGCCTAGGCTGGTCTCGAATTCCTGGGCTCAAGCAATCCTCCAACCTCTGCCCCCTGAGTAGCTGGGACTAGAGATGTGTGTCACCACACCTGACTAACTTAAAAAAATTTTTCGTAGAGATGGGGTCTCCCTGTGTTGCTCAGACTGGTCTTGAACTTCTGGCCTCAAGTGATCCTCCTGCCTCAGCCTCCCAAAGTATTGGGACTCCAGACGGGAGCCACAGTGCCCGGCCTTCTTGCACATTATCTTCGGTAATCACACACATTCTTTGGGTTTACTGCATACCCAGGAGTGTGTGTCTGTGTCATAGAGTCTTTATGTGTTCTCATTGAGTAGGGGAGTTATCGTTCCATGTTCTCTCCAACACGTAAGATGGCCAGCCTTTTAATTTTAGCATTCCAGTAGGTGTGTAGTGGTAATCCATTGTGGTTTTAGATTGAACTGCATTTCATATCTTTATTAGCCACTTAAATACAGTCATGCACCACATAATGATGTTTTGGTCAATGACAGACTGCAAATACAACAATTATATTACATTATACACTTATAATACCATATTTTTACTATACCTTTTCTATGTTTAGGTGTGTTTTGATACACAAATACTTATTGTGTTACAGCTGTCTACCGTATTCAGTACAGTAACATGCTGAACAGGTTTGTAGCTTCAGAGCAATAAGGCTACACCATATAGCCCAGGTGTGTAGTAGCCTATACCATCTAGGTTTGTATAAGTACACTCTATGATATTTATACAATGACAGAATCATCCAACCCATTTCTCAGATCATACCCCTGTCATTAAGTGGTGCATGACTGCATTCTCTGTTGTGAACTGCCAGTTCAGGTTATTTGCCCATTTCCCTACTGAGCTGTTGACATTGCCTATTGGCATGGAGGGGTTCTTTAGGTCCTGTGAATCCTCTGTGAGATGTATTTATCACAAATGCCCTCTCAACTATGTGACATCCTTTTCATACTCTTACCTTCTGATGGTCGGAAGTTCTTAAATTTAATGTAGCCCAATTTATCAAAAATTCCCCCGATGTTTAATGCCTTTTGTGTTATATTTAAGAAAACTTTGCCTGTTGCAGAGACTGAATTTTAAAGATGATTTTAGGTAGAAAGAAATGAATTTTTAAAGTAAGAATCACTTAGAGAAAAAATTGTCAGCAAATTGTTTATGTATATCCAAGTTGTAATGTGAACATTTCAACTCTAAAACATATATTTTAGACTTAACTGGACTCTGAAAATAAAGTTAACTGCCCCTGTTGTTTTTTTTTAATTCATCATGGAATATCAGGGTTGCAAAGTCTGAAGTCTTGCCTTTCATTGATCTGACTCAGGTCAACAAATACTCACTGAGTCCCCCTCTGCGCCATGGTTTCCTGGGAATTAGGAATGAGAAATGATCATGTTGCTCGGGGCCTGGTCAGGAGGATAGTGTGCCCGTCATCTTGATGCTGCTGCAGTGGAAGTGTGTTCCGGGCATCTGCAGCCTCAAAGGAGAAGAGTGCATCTGCTTGAGAGAGAAGGCCTGCAGAAGAAGAGAGATACTTAGGAATTGGATCTTAAGCAACTGTATGAGAGCTCTCAGGTGGATAGGGATGGAGGGTGGGGATTTGGTTTGTTTGTTTGTTTGTTTGAGATGGAGTTTCCCTCTTGTCACCCAGGCTAGAGTGCAACAGCACTATCTTGGCTCACTGCAACCTCCGCCTCCCGGATTCAAGTGATTCACCTGCCTCAGCCTCCTGAGCAGCTGGAATTACAGGTGTGCGCCACCATGCCCACCTAATTTTTGTATTATTAGTAGAGACAGAGTTTCACCATGTTGGACAGGCTGGTCTTGAACTCCTGACCTCAGGTGATCCACCCACCTCGGCCTCCCAAAGTGCTGGGATTGCAGGTGTGAGCCACCGCACCTGGCCTGAGGGTGTTTTATTCCAGGGACAGGGAATAGGTGATCTGTAGTTTGTGCTTATAAGGGACTAGGCTTGAATGGGGACATTTACAGCCTGCCTTCAAGGCTTCTATGTGCCTCGGGCTCAAATTCCAAAACAAAACTTCCAAACATCCTCTTTCTAGACCTGCGGTGGCAACAGGTGACCCACTGGGAAATCTAGGATCCTGGACCCAAGGACCTGAGCCAGGATGCTAGGTGGGCTGTATTGCCCTACTCGGTAGCATCTCATTGCCTACATCTGATCTTTGAGGGAGTTGCTGGCTTTTAACTCACCAGAAAAGGGGCCTCTTACAGAAAAATTGATTTGGAAGGCCCGTACATGAAGAGGAAGCTGTGGAAAAGGGCTGTTCCTTTGCTGAACCTCCTAGAGTAATAATTACTGTGTAATATGACCTATCCTTTATTATAACCACGTTTTTATTTTAAATGCCTGGCTTCTAGTGACAATGTACACCTGGAAAAATGAACAAGTTTGAGGCTGGTTACAAAAGGAAAAAAAGATGCTCACTAATGGTGTTGAATAATTAAGACGGAACAGAAACAGAACACACTTGATTAAGCACCAGTGGGGTCTGAGCCTATTTTAAACATTTTACTCACTGTATCTCATTTTATTTTATTTTATTTTATTTTATTTTATTTTTTTTTTTTTTTGAGACGGAGTCTCGCTCTGTCGCCCAGGCTGGAGTGCAGTGGCCGGATCTCAGCTCACTGCAAGCTCCGCCTCCCGGGTTTACGCCATTCTCCTGCCTCAGCCTCCTGAGTAGCTGGGACTACAGGTGCCTGCCACCACACCCGGCTAGTTTTTTGTATTTTTTAGTAGAGACGGGGTTTCACCGGATTAGCCAGGATGGTCTCGATCTCCTGACCTCGTGATCTGCCCGTCTCGGCTAGGATTACAGGCTTGAGCCACCGTGCCCGGCTGTATCTCATTTTATTTTTGTGACACAAAGGTAGGGTGTAATAATCCCCATTTTACAGTTTCCATGAGCAAACAGAGCTCCAGAAAGGTTAAGTCACCAGGCTGGACAGTAACAGAGCCAGAATTCTCACTTGGGTCTGAGTCTGACCTCCTCTAGCTATTGCAAACAAACCAATGTACCTGACAAATGTGGGGCCCAGTTATATCACTGCAACATAATTAAAAAGGATAATTGCCCCAGGGAGAAGAGTGGCACATGGTGATGAAGTCCCCTGAAGGGTAGCAAATTGCTTGTGAGTGCAGGGGAACTAGATGATGACACCAGCAGGTTCCAGCTGACAAGTGCCTCCTTGCTTCCCTATGAGTTTGCTCTTCCCAACAGTCACACAGGAGCGTCCCTGTCTTTCTACTGTCCTGCCTCCAAGTGTTCCCATCTTAGCCTGTCCTTTTAGTTCATTCTCCAGACTTCTAAATTGGTTCTCTTTTCTGTCGATTAAAAATATATATATATCTTTGATTCTAAGCCTGTTACATACAGTGATTCTTAACCGGACGGTGATTGGTGATGACTCACTTACCAGCAATGTGGGAGTGTCCTTACATTCCTGCGGGCTTGGAAAGTATTCCCTGAAAGCCTTTCCTTGTCTTGAAGTCCATTCATTTTCCTGGCATTCTCCAACCTTACACATCATCTGTCCTCCTATCTGCTTACCCGCAGTGTAATCAAGGATCTCACAGGCGTGTTTGATGCTCAGAGAACTCAGGGATGTTTCAGTCAGGGGCTGTCCCGGGGCTGCCCTGCGTCTTAGTCATCATGTTCCGATGGGTTTCTGTACTCCCTTCATTCATGAGAACTGTTAGTTCAGTGCCTTTTTAGGAAAGGATCACACAGCTGGAGAGCTGGAGAGGTTTTGGTCTGCATAATAAGTGGGAATCAGGAAGAGATGACAAACACAGTTGAGGGGCTGGGTTGGGGGAAGAGTGGAGATTAAAACAGGTAGAAAAGGTGGCTGAATGCTGGGCAGGAAAAAACAGAGTCACAGAGGAAGGCTGTCTTGAAAGGAGCTAGCCTTGGAGGAAGGCTTGCAAAGATGATTTCACCCTGCATGGAAAAGATGGTTGCAGTTGTATTTTTAAAAGATGAATGCAATATCTCCCACCTCTCCCCAACCCCATGCTTTTCTATTACCTTATCATTTCTCCATCAAGAGGTGGAGAATTCCCCTCCTCTTGATGTGGGGTGGGCTTTTGTGACTGGTTTGTTTGTTTTTTTGTTTGTCTTTTAAGACAGACCCTCACTCTGTCACTCAGGCTGGAGTGCAGTGGCACGATTGCAGCTTCACTGCAGCCTCGACCTCCACAAACTCAAGCAATCCTCCCACCTCAGCCTCCCGCGTAGCTAGGACTACCGGCATGCACTGGCATGCACCGCCATGCACAACTAATTTTTGTATATTTTGTAGAGACAGAGTTTTGCCATGTTGCCCAGGCCAGTCTTGAACTCCTGAGCTCAAGCAGTCTGCCCACCTCAGCCTCCCAAAGTGCTGGGACCACAGGCATGAGCCACCGTGCCCAGCCTCTTTGTGATTGTTTCAATTAACAGCATGCCATTGAAGTGATCCTGTGTGACTTCAGAGGCTTGGCTATAAAAGGGACCCATATTCCATCTTATTCCCCGTGATCCTCACTCCTAAAGTCTTGCGCCCTGGGTAAGCATTTTGACTCTCCTGAGGCCATCAGTCTGTGAGGAAGCCTAAACCAGTCCACATGGAGAGGCCACTGAGGCCCTGAAACCATAAAAAGAAGCAGAGGTACCCAGCTGGCCACCTGCTGCTTCAACCCTGGCTCTCCAACCTCCAGCCACTGTCCGAGAGTAACCACACGAATGACTGGAACGAGAACCGCTCCAACAAGCATTTCCAAAACTCCTAATCTACAGAAATCCTGAGAGATTACAAAACAATGACCACTGTAAGGCACTAAATTGGGAGGTGATTTGTTCTATGGCACTAGCTAGCTAAGCAGGAGTTCTGGCCAGCTCTATATTGGGCAAGATAACAAAGTGGAGTCATTGCAAATCATTTGAAGAAAGAAACACGTTTACTTGTCTTTTCTGGATTTTCTAGGCCAAAGCATTTTGGATTAAATCAATGGCACCTTCACCAGCCTATGGCCTAAAAATGATGCCCTCCTTCCTTATAACCGCATGGTAAAGACCCAAGCCCCATCATCTTGACCACTGGCTATCAGCAACCCTGTGGTTCAACCTGCTGCTTCTAGGAGTCACATGGGGTGTCCTTTCAGGCCTGTGGACACACTGCAGTTTCTGCTTCTCCTTTGCCCCACTTCCTGCCCCAGCTGCCCCCCTCCTGGCCAGAATATTGCCCACAAGGTCATTTGGTGGAGCGTTCCCATTGCCATGTCATCAGTGGTTCTGGCACTGAGGCAAGGTAACCAGTCCTGACCACAACCAGTGCCCCAAGGTGCTCCCTGGACCCTAAAGCAGTTGTGCTTGGGCCCAGGGTCTCCAAAAATCTCGTCTGAGCAACTTCAGTCTCTAACCCTTTTCCTTTCTCTATTATGGTTCAAAGAAGAGATGCCATAGCATCCCTCTGGTGGTCCTTCTGTCTCCTCCAGCCCAACCTCCAAATAAAACTGATCCCTCTTCCCCTCACTATAGATCAAAAGATCCCATACAGGCCTGGAGCAGTGGCTTATGCCTGTACTCCCAGCACTTTGGGAGGCCGAGGCGGGTGGATCACCTGAGGTCAGGAGTTCAAGACCAGCCTGGCCAACATGGTGAAACCTTGTCTCTACTAAAAATACAAAAATTAACTGGGTGTGGTGGCGCACACCTGTAGTCCCAACTACTGAGGAGGCTGAGGCAGGAGAATTGCTTGAACCCAGGAGGCGGAGGTTGCAGTGAGCTGAGATCAGGCCACTGCACTCCAACCTGGGCAAAAAAGAGTGAAACTGCATCTCAAAAAATATTTTTAAAAAGATTCCATGCATACAAAGAGAAGCTGGGTTGCGACGGGGTGGTTTTTACACATCGGGGCCCTGCGCAATCCACCAAAAATGCTTCCTAACTGGAATCATCTCAACCAACAGCCTCATCTCCACAGAGTATATCTGACTTCTGAAGAGTCAAAACTTTTAAAAAGGACTATTTAAGTTACATTTCAGAGAAATGGGGGTGAGAGAATTAAGACATAAAACCTGCTGGCAATAAAACTCTTCCACTTATGGGAATGTTTCCTGGTGGATTTTGTGGGAGCATTACTGCACGTTTCATTACAGACTTGAGCAGACACTGGTGCCATTATGGAAACATATCATAACACGGGGTTCTCTGCAAACCACTTTGCTTTAAAAACGCGTTTAAATTATGCTGTGCAGGCTTTACGCCATAGACCTGAAATCAGCTAAGAGCTGGTTATCCCAGAGTCCTGGTCTACATGATTAGTGGGATCCATTAATAGATGGGTACATCTATCAGGTCACTGGGAATCTGAAAGGACCGCTTTGGTGGTATGGAACATTTTTGTAACCATGCAGAACAGAATCTGAGCTGAAATCTGCAGCTCTCAGCTGTGTACCTACTTGGAGTCTCTAGATAGGATACTAAAGATGAGGAAATTATTTGTTGAGACCTCATGAAAATTAAAGACATGGGAAAGAAATGAAAAGAAAAGCTATGGCTTTAAAGAGTCTGCAACAGGAAAGAGAAGTTCAGTGTTAGTGAACGTCAGTGCAGAAGAAGATGGAGTGGAAATTTTGAAGCAGGAGCCACTATTATCACAGACTACAAATGACATCTCACCAGAGAATCACCCAAGGTGAGAAGCAACATATTCAAAGGAGCTTTTACTCACCATGGCCACTGTGAAAATACTTTCCCCAACTCCTACCCACCCTGAGGCTTTTCAGAAAATCACCAAAACGTCCTTGACTAACAGCAGTACCTCACCCCTGCCACAGAGATGTCTGACCCACCATCTCTTTCCTCCCCTGCCAGGCAACGGGTGCCCTCCTTCAGCCCATTCCTCCTTTATTCTGTCTCCACTACTCATGGATCAATCCACTCCCAGACATATGGCTGCTACCCAACCACTTGTCCAACAAGATCCCAGCTTTGTTCTGTACCTGTCTTCCTCCATGGCAGTTATATGATTTGTAGGGGATGAGCCCACCCTCATCTCCCAAAGAGTGGGTGCTAATTAGTGTAAGCCAATGTTGGTGGCACCATTACCCTCACCTGTGATTGGGTTAGGCAGGAACATATCATACAATTTTGGCCAATGAAATATGAGTGAATGTTTATGGGGAGCTTTTGGGAACGATTTTTGTTTTGGTTTGGTTTTTTAATAGCGATAGGGTCTCATCATATTGCCCAGGCTGGTCTCAAACTTCTAGGCTCAAACAATCCGTCTTGGCCTCCCAAAGTGCTCAGATTATAGGCATGAGCCACTGTGCCTGGCCTGGGAATCATTTTTTACTGGTAAAGAGACATACAGAAAGAGGCGCCTTTCCCTTTTATCACTTAGGCATTGTTGGGTCTGCTGATGATGCTAGAACTCTGGTGGCCATTCTGGGACTAAGGAGAGCCAACCTAATGATAAAAGAGCAAAAACAGGGAAAGAATCCAGGGGTTTGGTCATGTCATTGAGCTGCCAAACTATCAATGTTGGAGACACCCCGGCCTGGGTATTTTTATTGGTTAGTCCATTGTCAGTTGGTATTTCTGTTGCTTGTATCTGGAAATATCCTAACTAATATAACCATTGAACTTACTTCTTCCTCCATTCTTCCAGCTCTTGCCCAGTTGGAGAAAGAAGCTTAGGGATTCTCTGTCTCTATATTTTTCCTTTCTCTTTTTCTTCCTTTTGTGAACCCAAAGGTAGCTATAAGAATTGCTGATAGGTTTAAGAGACAGTTCAACCTTGCACCTATATCATAGAAAGAGAAACCCCGAAGTTTTAAAGTTAAATGACACAACATGTTCCAAAGGAATTGTTCTACTTCTCAGGGGTCACAGATCCCTTTGAAAATCTGATAAGAAGCCCGGACGTGATGGCTCACGCCTGTGATCCCAGCAATTTGGGAGGCCAAGACGGGTGGATCACTTGAGGTCAGGAGTTTGAGACCAGCCGGGCCAACATGGTGAAACCCCATCTCTACCAAAAATACAAAAATTAGCCAGGCATGCTGGTGGGCACCTGTAGTCCCAGCTATTTGGGAGGCTGAGGCAGGAGAATTGCTTGAACCCGGGAGGTGGAGGTTGCAGTGAGCTGAGATTGCACCACTGCACTTTAGCCTGGGTGACAGCATGAGACTCAGAAGGAAAGAAAGAAGAAAGAAAGAAGGAGAGAAAGGGAGGAAGGGAGGAAGGGAGGAAGGGAAGGAAGGGAGGAAGGAATTCCGCAAGGGGAAATCTGATAAGAGCCAAGAGGTAGCTCATTAGAAAAGTGCCCATGCACACCCGAATGTGCCCAGATGCTAAAGCTTCCAGAGGGACTTTGGAATCATGAGTGGGAACCTCCACAGCCTAAGGTTTGTTCATGGTGCTGTGTGCCCATCCTCATCTAGGCTTTTTTACTCGAGAAATAGGAAGGAGAAAAATTTGGTCACCAAAAATCAGGAGAAGGCTTTAGAAGAAAGCAGTGGGGCAGGGCGGGTGGCGCATGCTGTTCTTATGGGATAAGTCACAAAGAGGCTGGACTGTGTTCCACAAAGGTTTATGGAATGAAAAGGGGAAGAGAGGAACTTTGGGAAATAACCAAGTGGAAAAAGGAAGAAGGGCTGCAGGCACCCAGATGGTAGATGCCCATGGCAGGTGGTGAGCTCTCTGCATAGCTCCTCCAAGAGTCACGGAATTCACCAAACTCGTGAAATGTTGAGAAAGGTTAGGTTTCCTATGGAAAAGAGTGGTGGGGCCTAAAATTTACATTTGGGTTTGCTGTGAGGCAACACACACAGACATACAGGGTGAAGGCAGAGAAAAACAAACAAAAAAGTCTTTTGAGACAGGGTCTTGCTCTGTTGTCCAGGCTGCAGTGCAGTGGCATGATCATGGTTCACTGCAGCCTTGACCTCCCAGGCTCAAGTAATCTTCCTGCCTCGGCCTCCTGAGTAGCTGGGTCTACAGGTGCACACCACCACACCTGGCTAATTTAATTTTTTTTTAATTTTAAAATTTTTTAGTAGAGATGGGGTCTTACTATGTTGCCCAGGCTGGTCTCAAACTCCTGGGCTCAAGTGATCCTGCTGCCTTGGGTTCCCAAAGTACTGGGACTACAGATGTGAGCGACCACACCCGGCCCAAAAAAGTTTTTAAAAAAGGATTAGGAATTAGAACATGCAGAAACTGTGAGGCAAACTCTGAGTTTACTTAACCCACTACACACTGTATTTAAGTCAAATTTCCTAAATCTCCAAGGGGCAGGAAGACCCCCAAATGGCATTCAGATCACACACACACAGCCCTGAGTTAAGCAGCATGCCCAGAATGACACAGTTCCTAAGGGATGAGCTGGGATCCCAAGCCTATTCTGACTCAGATCCATCAAAGGAAAGAAAAATGTTTTAAATGTTATTTTTCTTAATCACTGGTACTGCCATAATATTGACTTCAATTATTATTATGTGTTTTTTTGAGACGGAGTATCATTCTTGTCGCCCAGGCTGGAATGCAACGGCACAATCTCGACTCACTGCAACCTCCACCTCCCAGGTTCAAGCAATTCTCCTGCCTCAGCCTCCCGAGTAGCTGGGACTACAGGCACGCACCACTACACCCAGCTAATTTCTGTATTTTTAGTAGAAATGGGGTTTCACCATGTTGGCCAGGCAGGTCTCAAACTCCTGACCTCAAACGATCCACCTGCCTTGGCCTCCCAAACTGCTGGGATTACAGGTGTGAGCCACTGCAGCCAGCCCCTATTTTTATTATTAAATATAACTTTGCAATAATTCAGCTACATTCATTATTCTTTCACCCATATTAATCAAGAGTCTATTAGATGTATAAGATATTCAAGGTTGGGTTTTGGTTTTCAGATTCTGACATTCCTCTCTTCTACCCCTGGGATTTCTCATCAAAGGGACTGTACTCACAAGGAATGAGAACCAAATGGGAAATAAGGTAGTGCTGCATGAACACAGAGGAAGACCCAGTAACTAGGGTGACCATATGCCCTGGTGTCACGGGAACATGCCCAGTTTGTGCCTATTTTCTCAGTGTCCATGTTAATAACTGGCCCTCTCTTCACTCTCAAGATGCCTGGTTTGGATCATGAGTTGTATGGTGTCCCTACTGAGAATCCCAGCACAGAGTTCTGGTACAAGCTGGTGTGGAGTAAGCAGTTCAGGTTAGAAAGCCTAAAAAGAACCCTTGATTCTAACGCACCAGCCCGACTCCCCATGAATCTCAGGTACCCGAATCTGAAGCTTCCAACCTTAGGTGGAGAAAGTAGACTAGAAAGAGAGGTAAGTCTTGCCAAGTTGTGTGCACTACATGGAACAGAAAGTGAAGGAGAAAAGGATGGCTGGGCCTGCATGGAGAAGACAAGTTTTGCTTATTTATACTTACCACACGCGGATGGGAAGGGCAAGGGGAAACTCTCTAGTGTGCCCTCACCTCTGACACTCAGTGACCCGACCCACTGGTAAACTGCCACCCAATCCATGTCTCAGGATCTGACCACTCATGTTACCAATTCTTCCTCCCCTAGGAGGAGCTAGGTGTCAGGGCAGCCTGAGAAGCCCCGCTCTCCCTATAACAGGCTATAATAGTGTATAATGTATACTATCACAATATGTAACATATCAGGATGTAATAGTAACCTGCTAGGGTGCCTTCAAAGTGGAATAAGACAGGTTTGTGTGTACTAGGAGCATCTATGGTGTGGCCATAAAGTCTGGAAATGTGGATCATATTTTATTTTTGTATAGATTGAAAAGCTCTTGATGATGCTATGTATGTTGACCTATGTCACCTTGCTTTGCAGACACTGTGTAGTTTATCAGAGGAGCAAAAGTATGCACACAAATGCCCATGATGCAAAGTAGAAAGCACTAAGAAGCATAAAGGAGACACAGACTATGCTAGAGGGTTGGAAGAGGAGACTCCTGACTTGGCCAATAAGGGAAGACTTCATGGAGGAAGGAAGGGTCAAGTGAGACTTTAAAGTGAGGGTGGGGCTTCAATGTGTGGAAGTGGAAAAAAAGGGTATTTGCTTCAGAAAGACTTTTTTTGGTAGCAAAGAGAAAAAGAAAACCAACTCAGACTATTTCATAGAAAATAGGTTTCCTATAGGAAATACATGGACTAGAGTGAAAATGAGAAATTTGGCAACTGAAACAATTCCAGGAGCCTGACCTTCCCTTAACAAGTTTTCTCCTCCCTTTGCAGGTTTTCTCTACTTTCCTGTCTACTCCCACTCTGCCATACAGTACGTGTTTGTTTTTTGCTTTTGGCAAACACAGACTATGGACTATGTGCCAGGCACTGTTCTAAGGGCTTTAAGCAATTTTAACTCATGTAACCCTCCTAACAACCCTGTGCGGTAGCTATGACTATCATCCCCTATTTTACAAATGAGAAATAGTTGCAGAAAGGCTAAATGACTTAGCCAAAGACATATGGCTTGTTGTGGTGGGGCCAGGATGCAAAACCAGGCAACTCAGTTCCAGGGCTCTGGTCACACCCAGTGGCTCTGCCGCCTCCTGCTTGGTCTGATGACAGCTGAGGCAGCCTGGTCAAATGCCCGGGATGTGGTCTGATGGTAAAACCTCTTCCCAGCAGTAACAGTGATTAGTTGTGCTAATCCGATTTCCTAGCTCTCAAGTGTGGACAGAAAAGGCCAGTGGCTGGAGGGAAGAGAGGAGGGCAAGCCCACAGCAAGTCCCCAGCTCTAGAGTGGAGAGTCCCTGCTCCTTCCATTGTGGTCCCACAGGCATTCTACACTGATCTAGCCTTGGTAGACCTAGTCTGCGGTTTCCTAGGCTTGGATCTTAGGCTTCCCTGCCCTCCTGAGCGTGAGGATTTCTGCAATAACTGTGCTCACTCTTAGTTGAGGTAGTTTGAGGGAGTTTATGTTTCTTGGAATCTAGAGAGCCCCACCTCTACTCTCTACTCTGTAGAGCCCAGAAGGACTACTAGTGCTGGCTTGGATTTTAACTCACTGGGTGAACTGGACAAATCACTTCCATTTTTTTCTCTGCCTGGTTTGCTCTAGCTACACAAAAGCAAAGACCCTCGTGTGCGGTTAACTGGAATAAGATATAGGTGGAAGGGGATGCACTGGATCATACAATGGCTCTGGCATTTTAAAAATATGGGAGGCAGGCCAGGTGCAATGGCTCATGCCTGTAATTCCAACACTTTGGGAGGCCAAGGCGGGGGAATCATGAGGTCAGGAGATGGAGACCATCCTGGCTAACATGGTGAAACCCCATCTCTACTAAAAATACAAAAAAACAGCCAGGAGTGGTGGCGGGCGCCTGTAGTCCCAGCTACTCAGGAGGGTGAGGCAGAAGAATGGCATGAACCAGGGAGGCGGAACTTGCAGTGAGCTGAGATTGCACCACTGCACTCCAGCCTGGGCGACAGAATGAGACTCCGTCTCAAAAAAAAAAGAAAGAAAGAAAATATGGGAGGCCAAGCACAGTGGTTCACGCCTGTAATTCTAACACTTTGGGGAGCTGAGACCATAGGGTCACTTGAGGCCAGGAGTTCAAGACCACCCTGGGCAACAAAGTGAGACCCCAATTTGTAAATGTTTAAAACATTAGCCAGGTACAGTAATGTATGCCTGTAGTTCCAGCTACTCAGGAGGCTGAGGTGGGAGGATAGCTTAAGGCCAGGAGTTCAAGGCTGCAATGAGCTACAATCACATCACTGCATTCCATCCTGGATGACAGAGTAAGACTCCATCTCTTAAAAAAAAAAAAAAATCAAGGGAAAAAGGATTATTATAAGGACTGTGAAATTGGGCAGCTCTTGCTAACCACCATTCGTGCTTTAAAGAGAGAAAATAGCAGGCAAGGACAAGTCATCATCAGTTCAAACTGTGAAAGTCAGAGGGCTTCCTTGGCAGTGGTTAAAGGCTCATCTGTTATAGCCAAAAGGCAGACCATGCTGAAGGGCAACCTTAGGACCCAACTGTAAGAATAGTAGAACTTCAGAGCATTAATTTCTCAGCCCCATCAAAATCAGAGACTCGAATCAGATCTAGCCCAAGTGCCATCACCCCATAGTGGGAAAGCTGTCCACTTCTCCCCTGAGGGAGATTGACCATGGGACATCAAATGACCGTGTTGCCAGAACTGCCCGTCATGAGTTGGGTAATGTCAGACCCACCAGTTGATAAGGTTGGCAGGCCCAGCAGCAATTCTTCAAAAGATGGAAGCCATGGAGGCAGGATCAGGTGTACAAAGGGCAGAGCACACGAGTAGGCCGCATGATGAGGTGGCAGCCCCACATGGCACCATCACTGTTGCACTGACATCTCTCCCTCCACCCACCCCTTTGACCCCACAAGAAGTTCCTATGACCTGCTGACACAGGATGGGAGAAGTCAGAGCTTGGTTCATGCGTGAGTTGGCTTGATATGTAGGTACCAGTTGAAATGGATTGCTGCGGTATCACAGCCCCACATGGGAGACCCCGAAAGGCATCTTGCAAGGAAATCTTCCTAATGGGCCGGGCTTTGGGCACTGGCCCTCCACTTTGTGTGGAAAGAGAGTGGCCTGAAATAAGAATATACACACATGCATGAGCAGTGAGGAATGGCTGAGCTGGTTGATGAGGGGCCTAAACCAACAAGATTGGGAGACCAGGGACAAGATCTGGAGAAAAGGCAGATGGTGGATCTATGAGAGTATGCACAAATTGTGAGGATCTCTGTGTTGCATGGTAATGCCCATCAGAGAATATCTGCTGCAGAATAAGCATTAAAGGATGGGCACCATGGCTCACTCCCGTAATCCCAGCACTTTGGGAGGCTGAGCTGGGTGGATCACCTGAGGTCAGGAGTTCGAGACAAGGCTGGCCAACATGGTGAAACTCCTTCTCTACTAAAAATACAAAAATTAATCGGGCGTGGTGGTAGGTGCCTGTAATCCCAGCTACTCGGAAGGCTGAGGCAGGAGAATCACTTGAACCCGGGAGGCAGAGGTTGCAGTGAGCCTAGATGACACCACTGCACTCCGCCTGGGCAACGGAGCAAGACTCCATCTCAAAAAAAAAAAAAAAAGAAAGAAAGAAAGAAAGAAAAAGAATAGGCACTAAATAACTAAGTGAACAGTAGACATCAGTCTTTGTCCTCAAACACTCAGTGTTTGCACAGTGGGCTCATAAATGGAGTAGCCAGGGTGGTAGAGATGGAGTCTAAGCAGAGGCCAACAGCACGGCTCACCTCTCACCCAGACTCCTCTAGCTCTTATTGCTGCTGAGTATCCTACCTGCCAGCTATGGAGATTAACTCTGAGGCTCCAACATGGTATTATCCCTTGAGGAGACCAAACAACTGCTTGGTGGGAAGTTAATTACCCAAGAAGGACAGCGATTAATCTTGTACAGAATTGATACATATTCCAAGGATGTGTCTTCCTTGCCTGCCTGAAAGGTCTCAGCAAGTACGGCTGCCACAAACAGGCCTTGAAAATGTCTATTGCAGGAAGCCCAGAAAGGAAGCACCAAGGTGATTTAAGGGAGTGTTCTTGGGGTTGTAGAGGAAATGAGATAAAAGGAAGCTAAGATCTGAGATCCCAGAAGATCTTAATACTGACTCAAGACTCTCTTGAAAAATGTAAACTCCGATAGAGCTATGGATGATTTGTTTGATCTTTCTGGGGCTTAAGCCAAGACCCTATCAAGCAATTAAGTGGGAGACAGTGCTTATGAACAGCTCTTTTGAAGTAAGGCAGATGTTCTCCTTGCTTCTCAGAATAGTTTAGGCCAAAGCATTTTGTGGGCATAAATTAGCCTAATATCAGTGTCAATGCTCTATCTCAGCTTACTCATGAAGACCTGGTCTTTGTGCTGTAAGCAATTAAGAAAGACAGAATTCTTAAGTGTATTTCAAGGAAAAGTGAAAACCAAGTGTTCAATGCACACTTACGTATACATATTAAGATGTTTATAGCAAAAGTGTAAAAACATACATGGGAAAGATTGAAACTTACTTTGGGGTAGTGGTTTTCTGGGCAGGCAGGAAGATAAATGTGTCTATGTGTGTTACTTCTTATTTCTGAAATAAAATAATAGTATCTGAGCAACTGCAGCAATAAGTTAACTTCTGTTAAATCTGAGTAAGTGGTACCTAATTTTCTCTATGTTCAAAATATTTTATAATTTAAAATAAGAAAAAAAAACCCAAAAACTCCTAAACTTGTAGATGGAAATCATTAGACTAAAGGAGTCTTTCCCGGGGTGGGTATAGTAAGCCGCTAACAGAGGATGACTTGATGACTTTCTATAGATAACAGATGTTGGGGGGTTGCCCACAGCACCCGGAGTGGTCTTTGTTTCACACAAATCTGACCATATTTGTTCCCTGCTTAAAAGCTTTCCATGGCTCCCCATTGTCTTCAGGATAAGCTGATGCCCTGTTGGCCTGGCAAACACAGGCCTTGAGGATGGTTCTCCAGACCTCGGGAACAGCCCCTCCCACCGTGCTCCCACATGCACCACGTGCCCCTGGATCCTGAACTCCCTGGGCTCTAAGCACGCTCTGGCTCACCTCTGAGATGCACACATGCTGCTCTGACTAGGCAGTCTCACCACCAAGGCCCAGATATCTCTATCCTTCAGCTTAGACCTCACCTCCTCCAGGAAGCCTTCCCATCTAGAACTTTGTGGTTGCTTATGTGACCACCAAGCATTCATCCACCCTCCTTCCAGGGACATCCCCCAATTTCACTCGAAAACCACATACTTTCCCCTGGTTTCAGTCCATGTGCTGAAGCAAAGCTGAGACCAGCCCTGCTCTAGGGATGCAGTGTCGGGCTGCCCCAGGCTCCCTTGATACACAGTGATAGCTTCAGGAACTGAGGACAACAAGACTCAAGGCCCCTTTTGCTGAGTCAGAAACAGCTGCTGAGAGACATGGGAGACTGCTGCAGCCTTCTAGCGATCCCAGGAGAGAGCCCACCTGAGAGCAGAGTGAATACGAAGGGAAGAAAGACAAACCACAGGTCCCGGCAGCATTCCACCCTAGTAAGAGTGCACCCAACGGTGGCCTACCCTGGGATGCTCGTGTTATTTAAGCCAATTATTCCCTGAACCATGCCCATGCCCACGTTTTCTCTACACATTTAGTTGGTCTTTCTCACCCAAAAAAGGTTAGGTAAGTACACTTGGATAAGTACATCCACCCTCCTGCCTCCCTGCAGACCCCTGGTTACCTAAGCTCTTTGTGTGGTTCCCTGGGAGTAGTACTTTTTTTTCTTTTCTAAATCAAACTAAATGTGACTCTGTGTCCCTTTATCTGGAGGATGTGCAGGAGCAGTCATTTCCACACTTCCTTTGGATTCTACCAAAATTTCAGAGTGTGTGTGGTACCAAGAAAACAGGGAGAGGGCCAATATTGGTCCCTGGTGGGCACAGGCGTCACTGTGGTTCCTTCTACTACCCAAGACCATTGTCAAGTGCTTCTCCCCAGCCCTAACCTGGCACTGCAGCTCCCAGAGACCAGAGATGCCCATCACAGCAGGTCTGCACAGGGAGCCACCCCATGCTGTTGGGTCCCCCACACTCAGTGCCCAACCTCACAGCCACCCTGGAACCAGCTCCCCATCCCCGACTTGGGCCACAGACACTGCCAGACTCATTCCTGGAAAGGAAGCGTGGCCTGAGTGAGGCTCCTCACCAGCTGAGCCCTATAGCAAAGAGAGAATGCTCCAGTGTGTGTGTGTAATGGAGGCAGACAGCTGGAGTTTTTTGGGGGGCAGGATTAGGTGAAATTCACATAACCAAAAATTTGCCACTTTTAAATGAAAACTCAGTGACAACAAGTTGTGCAACTCACAACATTGTGCAACTATCATCTCCATCCACTTCCAAACATTTCCACCACTCCAGAAGAAACCCTTACACATTAAACACTCACCCTACCACCTCTCCTCCCGCTAGCCCCTGACAATCACCAACCTCCTCTCTGTCTCTATGGATTTACCTATTCCGGATATTTCATTACACTGGAAATGTACCATACGTGGCTTTTTGTGTCTGACTTCTTTCACTTAGCATAATTTTTTTAGGTTCATAATGGTTTTTATTTTTGTAGCATGTGTCAGAACTTCATTCTTATTTATGTCCAAATAATATTCTATTGTACGGATAGACCACACTTATGATCCATTCAACCACTGATGGATACAGATGGAGTTTTACTTGGCAAAAAAAAAAAAATTGTTTCTACGATTTTTTTTTTAGTGAGCCATCAATGTTTGCATGTCCCATGATTTCATTTAGATGTCCAGTCACACTTCAAAAATTGGATTCTGGCTGGGCGAGGTGACTCACGCCTGCAATCCCAGCATTTTGGGAGGCCGAGGTCGGCCAGGACTCCAAGGTCAGGAGTTCAAGACCAGGCTGGCCAACGTGGTGAAACCCCGTCTCTACTAAAAATACAAAAATTAGCTGGGCATGGTGGCGGGTGCCTGTAATCCCACCTACTTGGGAGGCTGGGGCAGGAGAATAGCTTGAACCTGGGAGGCAGAGGTTACAGTGAGCCGAGATCGCACCACTGCACTCCAGCCTGGGTAACAGAGCGAGACTCCATCTCAATAAACCAATAAATAAATATAAAATAAATCCGCTTCTGCAACCTGGGGCCTGGGACAATGCTGGGGAGAGATATGCAGCAGTGACCCCTTGGACAGGACTGGACCTGGCAGCTCTCCCTTTTCCTACTGCCTGGCTCTCATTCACAGTCACCTGCCTGGCCCCTCCAGGTACACTACAGTCCTGGCCAGACCCTTAAAACATAAACTCAGGGCAAGGGGGAAAGGGCCTTTTCTTCTCTCTTTTCAAGGGCAAGTCATAATTAATAGAGATTTCCATGAAGATCACCCAGCCTCAAAGCCACCAAAGCAGCCATTAAGTTAGCAGCCCCTCTTCTTCAAGATAGGGCCTCCCTGAGGGCAGGGACGGTCCTTCTGGCTAGGCCCGGCCAGAGGTCAGCAGTGCCCTCATCCATCCTTCCTACTGTATCTTATCCCCCGTCAATTCTTGCACAGGCCATGGCTGGACCCCAGCTTCCTTCCACACACACACGAAAACACAGCCACACTCAGCATGTCATGATTTCCTTAGATCTTGCTTGAGTTTGAGGAATGAAAGAGAAAGTCTACTTCACAGGGTTTGGGAAGCCTTCCATGCCCCACTCCTCCCTTGCTTGGCAGCACCTCTTTTTCAGCTCCCCACTCCTCTCCACTGCTCCCCTCTGGAACAGTCCATGGGCTTGTCTCCTTCCCACATCAGGCCAAGTATCACCTCTACCCAGCAAAGGTGCTTTCTTTCCCCCCATGCCAGTGACTGGGAAAGTAAGAATATGCCCACATTTTTAAGACAAAAGTTGCTGAATGCACTTATTTGAGAGGGAAGAAGGGTTAGAAGCACCTGGAAAATGGAGTTTGCCGCTCAGGTCATTATTCCAGCTGCAATCTCTCATTCTGAAGTGACCTCATTAACCCAGGTCCCAAGAAACCAGGTGAGCCTCGGCAAAGGGGCAGGACTTCCCTAGGAGCTCACTCTTCTCCTGCAGACCCGGACAGGCCCCTCCATGCTTCCATTTATTCTCTTCCCCTATAGGACAAGGACAACATTTAGGAGCCCCAGTGGGCTTTGGCATTAGCTAATTAGTGTCCTTCACCAGTCAGAGATGTAATACTCGGCAGTAATCACAGACTCAGAGACCCACTCACTGCGGTTCAGTAAGTTTCCGTTTACTTTTTCAATAAGGACAGGAAATTGTCTGCCCTACAAGGGTGGGTAGCATTTGGAAGCAAGCCCACACTGTGGAGTTAGAGGGCCTTGAAGTTCACCAGGTTCTGAAATGGTAATTTTTGAAGAGTGCTCATGTGTCTATGATTTAGTTTCCAAAAATGCACCTGGCAGGGCCCCAAATGGCTCCTTATCATCCCTGCAGAATATCGTCCCAAGATCCTCATCTTCATCTTCCTGGAAGGCAGAGGGGAGCTGAAAGCAGTGAGGACCACACACTCCCTGGTCCCTGGTCTCTGGAGTACTCACATCTGCATCTCTCCAAACAACTCCACGGGAGACAGAATTCTCCCTATGTTACTTGGGAGGACTGGAAGACTCCAAGGTGGCCAGTGACTTGCCCACAGTCTTCCAGCTGCTATGGGCCAGAATTTCTCCTGTCCCTAATGCCGGCTGGGGGCAACTGGGCCAGGGCTTTGTTTTGCAGGCAATATCCTCCAGCCACCTTTGGTTTGGGCATAAAAACCTGTTGGTATACAGGGGACTGTATTATCACTTTTGGCCTCATGTTTTGAAGTCTAGTGTTTGAGGGAGACTCTCTCTCTGTCTCTCTCTCTCTCTGTCTCTCTCTATATCTCTCTTTCTTTTAGGTGAATCCCATTTGGGGCCCCTCCAGAAGGTGGACTGAGCATGCTCAGAACTCAGCCTCTGCTTTCTGGACCCAGCCCCTTAGAACTGGAGCTGTGTTTGGAAGAAAAACTGCATGCCCATAGAGTGAACTGTTTTTGGTACTTCCTTAACAAAAAGCAGAAATATGATACAAACACCCAGCGGGTTAACCCATTCTGGAGGTGGCTCTGAGCCAGTACTTAGGGCTGGGTGCATAAAGCACCCCGGGACAGGACTTCTGTCCCCGCCAGGCTTCTATCAGAATGTGCAGCCATCACAGTGCCAGAGGCAGAGGAGCTTACGCCAGCACACAAGAGGGGAGACAGTGGGATTCAGAGCCCCACTGCCCTCCATCCCAACCCCCAGCACCCATTTTACTGGTGAAGTGGCTCAAGTGACCTGCCCATGTCACCTTGCTGAGACTGAAGATCAGCTGTGTGGAGATGCTGGGAAATAAAAAAGAAAGAAGCCTGATCTTTTCAACCTCAGGCAGATGTCCTCAAAGGCAGATCCAAAACTAAGAACTTGATGGCCTGAGTGTCGGGGGTGGCAGATATCCTGATGGCCCCAGATCCAGCCCCTAGTGCAGGGTCTGCACTTCATAGGTCCTTAGTATACGGTCGCTGGTGGAATGTTAGAATGAAAGAGGCCTTGAACTTTTGTGGCTGGGACTCTTGTTCTCCCAGGCTTCGTATTACGCTCCACTGTCATCTTTTTCTTTCCAGATTCCCCAGCTCACCTGGGGGCAGCCCTCTGCCCTAAGAGAAACTGAGAAGTGCATGAGTCAGCACATTCCTTCTCTGCCTCACCTCGCCTGCTTGCCTGGGTTCAGAATTAGCCAACACCCATTCCAAACACACTGGTTACACCACCCCACCTCCACACAGCTCTCCCTGCAAGGGTGGCACCTGTTTTGCCCCACCCTCTCTGCAGTTTTAAGCCTCCCATGGAAGCACAGAAACAGATTAACCTGATCCACTGGCAGCACCTCCAACTCTCAGGTGTCAGATAAGTGAGGCCTGGTTTTTACAGTGCTTACTTCTGAAACGACTGGAGGCTGCTGTTTACAATAAGAAACAAAGAAACAATCCACTAGCAAGGCCTGGAATGGAAGAACGGTAACTGTGTAATGAAGTCCATCTGCCTTTGCTTGGCAGCAGGCAAGAATTCCTTGTGTCAGGAATCCTGATTTAAACCAGGCTGGATGAGTTAAGCCTGTAATCCCAGCACTTTGGGAGGCCCAGGCGGGAGGACGGCTTGAAGCCAAGAGTTGGAGACCAGCCTGGTCAACATAGCAATAAGGGAGAGGAACCCCAAATATTGTCTTATGCCCAATTTCTGCCTCCAAAGAAAGAAGGAAAAACTAAAAGGCAGAAATGAAATCCACAAGCAGACAGCCGGCACCACACCCTGGGCCTGGTAGTCAAAGATCGACCCCTGACCTAATTAGTTATTTACATAAGAAAAGCACTGTGAAGATCCCAGTCCTATTCTGTTCCATTCTAATTACCAGTGAATGCAGCCCCCAGTCACATACCCCCTGCTTGCTCAATCGATCACGACCCTCTCACGCAGACCCCCTTAGAGTTGTGAGCCCTTAAAAGGAACAGGAATTGCTCACTCAAGAGAGCTCGGTTGTTGGAGATGTGAGTCTTGCTGAAGCTCCCAGCCGAATAAAGCCCTTCCTTCTTTAACTTGGTGTCTGAGGGGTTTTGTCTGCAGCTTGGCCTGCTACAGCAAGACCTTGTCTCTACAGAAACTAAAAAAATGAGCCAGGCATGGTGTGTGCCTGTAGTCCCAGCTACCTGGAATGCTGAGGTGGGAAGGTCTCTTGAGACCAGGAGTTCGAGGTTGCAGGAGGCTATGATTATGCCACTGCACTCCAGCCTGGGTGACAGAACAAGACCCCCTCTCCACAAAAAGAAAAAAAAAGAAAAAAAAAAGAAAGATAAAGAAAAGAAAAGTAGTCCTGATTTAGAAAGAATACTATAATTTACACAAAAATCTTGCACTGAGCCTCCTAGGAGGCAAGGGGGAAAATGGTTTATGATGCTCTCTTTATCAGATATTAAAAAGGATACCATGTCTTCTCAGGCACCAAAACTCTTAACCATTTTTTTCTAACCTAGAGAAAGGCTTCAAAAAATAAGTGTGAGGCTGGGTGCAGTGGCTCATGCCTGTAATCCCAGCACTTTGGGAGGTCAAGGCAGGCAGATCACCTGAGGTCAGGAGTTGGAGACCAGCCTGGTCAACATGGTGAAACCCTGTCTCTACTAAAAAATACAAATATTAGCTGGGTGTGGTGGTGCACTGTAATCCCAGCTACTAGGGAGGCTGAAGCATGAGAATCACTTGAACCTGGGAGGCAGAGTTTGTGGTGAGTGGAGATCGCGCCACTGCCCTCCTGCCTGGGTGACGGAATGAGACTCTGTCCAAAAAAAAAAAAAAAAAAAAGTGGAGGGAAGAAAGGAAAGCAAACTTACTCCTAGCCTTGACACCTTCACTACTAAACACTAATCAATTATCAGCTGGGGAGAGCATCAAATAAGCATGGGCAGTGGCGTCCATGGAAAGTTTTATAACATATGCAGAGTTATTTTCTCTGTGATGGTTTCAAAATCACCTGTGGAGCCTGCAAAAATGCAAATTGCTGATCCCATCCCCAGACCCACAGAAATGGAATCTCTCAGGGGACGGACCCTGGAAGCTGCATTTCCTTTGTATTCTCCATGGAATTCTTGGGCATCCCAAAGTTAGAGAACTGTTTCAGAACTTCTTTACGCTTGGAAGGGAAGCTGCATTCCAACTTGGACTCTGGGAGGGTAGCTCCCCTTTCCCTCAGTACTGTGACTTTGAGCAGCCAAAGACGATCCCTCTCCCATGACCACATCAGCTCCAATGAAACTGTATGTTTGTAAGCCAAGCCTGCCCACATTGCAAACCTCCGCCCAGCCCCGCCCCGCCCTGCTGTCCCCACTGTGTTAGTCCCGGTCCTCTGAGAAACAGAGGTTAAGAAAGGATTAAACAGGCAAATATTTTGTTGGAGGAAATGCATATATGACAGAAAGTAGGAAGGAGCAGACCAGGTTGCAGTGTGAGTCTGACCCCAAGGAGGGTCACCAAATTTGTCAAATAGCCAGGATAGTCAGGTAAATATGAATTTCAGATAAACAACAAATAATATTTTTAGTATAAGAATATCCCATGCAATATTTGAGCCATACTTACACTAATAATCCTTTGTTTATCTAGTATTCAGATTTTCCTGAGTGTCCTGTGTTGTATCTGGCAACCCTGACTCCCAGTGAAGGAGAAAGGCAGGCTGAGTAGGAGCGCCCTGGACTGCTGTGCCACCTAGGGGAGGTTCAGTAAAGTCATTGGGGAATACTTGAGCCAAAGGTAAGGGAGGAATCCCCCAGCTTCCAGACTTGGGGCAGCTTTAGTAACCCTGCTGCACTCCGTCTTGATGTCAGCACAAACCAGGGGGTGGATTCTAGAGCCAGGGGTGGGGCCCTGGGCCAGCTGTGCTGCCGTAGCTGGAGGCCCGCAAGGCGAACCCTCATGCCACCACATCCCAGTGCAAAGCCCAGAGTGGCAGAAGGCTCGGCAGAGGCTGCCAGTGGTCACCTGTGTTCTAGCCCCACCTTGACTTCCTTGAAACAAGGTTAGGAAAAGCCACCTCTGCCCCAGTTTTCCCAGCTGGCTCACAGATAACCTAGAGAGATAAATGAGGTGATGAGACCAAGTACTTCTTGGTCCTCAGATAAAAGGTTCTGTATGCTGAGTGCTGGATGAGTCTTTCATGGGGACTGGATCTTCTGGTCAGAGACACTCTGCCTCACCCCTATAGAGACACCTCAACAATGCTTGGTGGATGTGGCCAGTTGAACCCCTTTTCCACAAATGTGAAATTCTGAGATACCAAGTCCCACAGGTCTCAGAGCATCTCTCACCCATCCCTGGAAATAGAACTGAGATGCCTGGAGAAGCTGAGAGGAGATTTGGAGGGCAGAACTGGCCAGGAGTTCCAGGCCTGGGCAAGAGGTGTGCAGATTGAGAGTAGGGGAGAGTCCCCTTGAGTGGCAGAATGACACAGGGGTCCTTAATCAGCAGCACTGCTGAGTCCACCTGCAAGCCAGGGAGCAGCTATATAGACTGTGGGGTTTTAAAACAAGCCCGTAAGTTCTTTGATACATCTCCCTTTACAGAGTGGGACTACTTCCCCTTGCCTTAAGTGTGGGTGTCCTTAGTGACTTGCTTCTAACCAATAAAATGTGCAGAAGAGGTGGTATGTGATGTCCAAGACTGGGGCATACAAGGCATTTTGGCTTCCTACTTGCTTTCTCTCTTGGGCTTCTTGCTCTGGGGGAAGCCAGCTGCCAAATCATGGGCATAATCAAGCAGTCCTAGGAACAACCCAGTGGCAAGGAACCAAAGCCTCCAGTCGTGAAGGGTGTGAGTGAGCCTGCTTGGTATTTGATCCTCCAGCCCCAGTTGAGCCTTCAGATGACTGCATCCCTGCCTGATAGCTTGACTACAACTTCACGAGAGACCCTGAGCCAGAACCACTCGGCTAAGCTGCTCCTGAATTCCTGACCCACTGAAACTGTGGGATAGTAAATGTTTGTTGTTTAATGCCACTACAGTTTGGAGTAATTTGTTATCCATCAATAGATAATAAATACAAGCAGTTATATGTTCAAATCCCTGCTCCATTCACTTGCTCATGTCCTTGGGCAAGGTACCTAACCCCTCTGAGCATCAGTTCTCTCTGGTTGCCCCCCAACAGCAGCCAGAAGACACTGTCTGATCCTCATATCCTGGAGAGAGCTCCAACCTGGCCTCAAATCCAGCCAACTAGGGTGCCCTGAGGGCAGGGGCCCTTCCCAAGGCCAGCCAGTTATCTTGGGGAGAGAAACTAGGTCATGTTTTCTTCCAGACATCTTCTGTCTTATACTTGATAAAGGCTTTCAAACTTAAACATCAAGATTTGTCAACTTTATTCTCTGGCAAAGTCGTGAGTCCTGGTCCCAGTCACCTGGGCTTGGAGAAGGACCTTAGAACACAAGTGCGGAAATTCAGGTTCATGCAGATCTCTTCCAACCCCTTTCACAGCTGCGTGGTCCCTCCCCAGCTTCTGTGTGCTTGCTCCTTGGGACCGACCCCCCAAGACCCGGGCACCAGAGCCACCGGGCCCTTGTGGAGAGTCTGGGAGTTTTACATCCCCGCTCCACCTTCAGCAGCCTGTGGCCAATGACTGACTAATGTCAGGGACAAACACCAGCTCCTGTGCCTTCAGGCGAGACAAACCCAGAGCTCCCCAGGGACCTGGTTGAGGTTGTCCTTTCTGAAACCTTCCCCTTGCCAGGCTTCTTCCCCTTACCTCACTTGCTTTCCCCACTCCCTCCCTTACTGGGCTGTCTTGGGAAGATTCCCCTAATAAATTGCTGGCACCCAGCCAGGTGCAGTGGCTCTTGCCTATGATCCCAGCATTTTGGAAGGCCAAGGTGGGCAGATCGCTTGAAGCCAGGAGTTCAAGACCAGCTTGGGCAACATGGTGAAACCCCATCTGTGTTTAAAATACAAAGATTAGCCAGGCATGGTGGCACATGCCTGTTATCCCAGCTACTCGGGAGGCTGAGGCACAAGAATTGCTTCAGCCCAGGAGATGGAGGCTGCAGTGAGCTGAGATGGTGCCACTGCACTGCAGACTGGGTAACAGAGTGAGACCCTGTCTCAAAAAAAAAAAAAAATTGCTGGTACCCACATGCTTGGCCTAGGTTCTGGGGAATCTGTCCTGAGACTGGGGGAGCACACTGGTTAGTACCTCCAGGGTGTTATGCCAAAAGTTACCATTATAAGATACAAAGTAACCATTATAAGATACGTGATACTGAGAGGGGCTGTGCCCGCTGCCGTTAGAGCCAGCTGTCAACAAAGAGTATTGTGTGTGCCAAGTTACAACTGGAAAAACTGAGAAATTGTACCTTCAGTAGGTGGTTAAGAGATCAGCCCAAGCCCCACAGGAGAGGAAAGTGGGGAAGCTGGGGTTCTTCCTCAGATTGTAACTCCAGAGCCACGTTCCTGGTACACAGTGCCCCTCACGTCTTCCCAGATCCAGGCAGGTTAGGAGCTGTTTGTGCTTGTTTGTTTTTTTAAACCCAGAAACACAAACCCACTTCTCTGATTACCACTATAACCACAGACATTCCACAGAAGAGGCAGCCCTCCATGCCAGCACCTCCCAGGCAGATGCTGGAGGCAGTAGCGCTGCCCGATCCCTTGGCAGTTGGGCCTGGTGGTAACAGGTGACTGGTGGTGATACTGTTCCTCAAAGGCAGGGCCAAGAAGAGTGCTTTCAAATGACACCACAAGCTCCAGCTTGCACACTCCCTGGAGGGTGTTCTCACCAGAGGCAGCGCCCCTGCTGTCACCTGTGTGGCCTCTCTCACGCTTTGTGCTCCAGTGACTCTGAACACACAGGGCAGCTTCACCCCTTCGGCCTGTCCTCAGGCTGGCTCCCTTGTCTACAATGACTTCTCCATGCTTCATCTCATACACATTTCCTAGACTATTTTTCATGTGGATGGCAGTGAGGCGTAGTGCTTAAGGGCTTGGGATCAGGCCCTGGAATCCTGTGTCCAGGGCTCTATTTCAGGCTCTACTGCCAAACAAATGTAGGAATGTAGGCAAGTTATTCAACTTCTCCTTGTTCTTGTCTGTAAAATGGAGCCAGAGACACCTTGGAAGGCCGCTGGGAGGACTAAATAAGACAAATTAGATGTCAAGCACTTAGCAGACAGCCTGAAACATAAAGGACAGTGACCTATCTATCTATCTAATCTCATAAAATTCTATGGGTCAGGCACTGTTTTGAGGTCTGGAGACACTGGGGTAGATATGATGTAGACAGGGCACTTGAGACACAGGAAAGGGGCTTTTTTTTTTTTTTTTTTTGAGATGGAGTCTTGCTCTGTCTCCCAGGCTGGAGTGTGGTGGTGGAATCTCAGCTCACTGCAAGATCTGCCTCCTGGGTTCACGCCATTCTCCTCCCTCAGCCTCCCCAGTAGCTGGGACTACAGACGCCCACCACCACACCTGGCTAATTTTTTGTATTTTTAATAGAGACAGTGTTTCACCGTGTTAGCCAGGATGATCTCAATCTCCTGACCTCGTGATCCGCCTGTCTCAGCCTCCCAAAGTGCTGGGAGGGAGGGCTCTTAATGTTTTATGTATGTATGTATTTTTGAGACAGGGTGTCACTCTGTCACCCAGGCTGGAGTGCAGTGGCACAATCACAGCTCACTGCAGCCTTGACCTCCCAAGCTCAAATGATCCTCCCACCTCAGCCTCCCAAATAGCTAGGGCTACAGGGCACGCCACCATGCCTGGCTAATTTTTACTATTTTTTTGTAGAGACAGCATCTCACTATATTGCCCAGGCTGGTCTCAGACTCCTAGACTCAAGCAGTCCTCCTATCTTAGCCTCCCAAAGTGCTGGAATTATAGGCGTGAGCCACTGTGCCTGGCCCTTAATATTTTATTTTTAATGGATAATGATTAACCTGTTTGTACCTTACCTAGAGTGGTAGCATGTGGCTCACAAGACAACACAGTAGTGCCTGGAGTCAAGAACTCAAACTGCTTCTAGCTGAGAACTTCACAGGGAATGTTAGGTTCAAGTCCCAGCTCCTCCCTTTCCAGCTGAGTAACCTTGGAACAAATCTCCAATTTACTTCCCAAGGCGATTGGAAAGACTAAAACGTAGTTTGAACAGGATAAAGCAAGTGCCACACTATCAGCAGATGTTAGTGATGGACAGGGGCTTCCTGGAGATGAAAAAGGTGCAAAGAACTGGCTTTGGTGGAATGTCAAGCACATGCAGGCCAGAGGAAGAGCTGCATTTGGAGGTAGGGGGTCTTCCCAGTGAGCTGAAAAATTAAGTCCTAGAGGACCCAGGTTTGACAGTCTCACAAAAAGCTGATTTGGGGTTTGGTCAAAGCTCCATCAGTCCTAAAGGCAAGGGGCCCTATGGAGGAATAGAGGGAAGAATTCTTGATAAAACAAAGCGTGCCTTCAGGAAAAGCTGTATCTGGAAATATGCCAAGTACTCACATGTTTTATAGCAGCTCATTTACAATTATAACTCTGCAAAGCAGGAGTCATCATACCCATTTTGTAGATGAGGAAACTGAAGCTCAGAGGCATGGTAACCTGCTCGGGGATGCACACAATCCATTCATCTGGCAGTGGCAGGATTCCAGCCCAGAGAAGTTGGTTCCAAAGCCCAGGATCTCCCCCTAGAGTGCATTTCCCCTCCCTGACAGAGCTTCCAGGTAACTTCTGAGCAATATTCATTTTTCTCCACTGCAGTCTAGACCAGCAGGAAGGATTGTCACAAAGTCTTGGAGTTGAGGTCTTGAGCTACTAGTGTGCTGGGTTTTCCTTCCTAGCTTGAGCCCCGCCTCAGTTGTGCAGTATTTACTGTCTGTTAAGCATCAGTGCACAGCTGCTCATCCCAGCTCACAGGCATGAAATTTTCACCTCATAGAATCATGTACACCTTTTTGAACACCTCAACACCTGGCACAGTATCCAGTACAATGTAGGTGTTCAATCAATGGTTGTTGAATGAATAAGTGAAAAATATCAACTGTCACTTATTGCATATTACAAATCTTCCTCTTCTGTATTATTATTATTGTTATTATTATTATTATTACTACTACTATTATTATTATTATACAGAGTCTTGCTTTGTCACCCAGGCTGAAGTGCAGAGGCACAATCTCAGCTCACTGCAACCTCTGTCTCCCAGGTTCAAGTGATTCTTCTGCCTCAGCCTCCCAAGTAGCGGAGATTACAGGTGCGCACTACCACACCCAGCTAATTTTTATATTTTTAGTAGAGACAGGGTTTCTTTAGGTTGGCCAGGCTGGTCTCAAACTCCTGACCTCAGGTGATACGCCTGCCTCGGCCTCCCAAAGTGCTGGGATTATAGGCATGAACCACCGCGCCCGGCCATCTCCTGTATTATCTTATTTGACCTTAACAACAACCTCTGAGGTAATAAATGGATTCCTAGCCCAGCTCACGGAGGTCTACATGGTTCATCTATGAAGAGGATTGGTGGTCATTCCTCTAATCCCTAAATGTCTAACACTAATGGAGATATTTGGAAGCAAAACCCCATTATTGGTTCCCTGGCTATAGAGTGGGAGCTACCATGGTAGAAAGGGCCAAACGGAAGATCCTGAAACTACCCTCGCCCCACCGCTCCCAGACCACATCACATCCCTGGAGGACTGGCAAAGATTAGTTCTACGGTTAAACATTCTAAAAGATGCAGAGGTGGTGGTCCCTTACAAAAGACAGGTCCTGGAGGATGACAAGGAACTATTGCACACTTAACCAAGTCATAGCCTCAGTGGCTGCTGCCAAATGTAGTCTCTTTGCTACAGCAGATTAACAAGGCCTCACATACAGAGTATGCAGCCATAGTCTGGCAAATGCATTTTCCTTTTTTTTTTTTTACATTTTCTTAAGAAAACGGGATCAGAAACAAGTCACTTCCCCTTGGGATAGGCAGCAGTGCACCTTGCTGACCTTGCCCAAAGGCTATGATAACTTCTCTACCCTCTGTCATAATGTGGGGACCTATCTCACATCGACAGCCCTCAGAGCATCCTTGATCCGCTGCGCTGAGGAGATGATGTCATTGGAAGAGAGGATCAAGAAGTGACTAGCATGTTAGAGATGTCAATAAGACATGCGCATTCCAGGGGATGGGAGAGAATTCCTGTGGGGACTCAGGCACCCACCAGATCGGGCAAGTGTTTAGGAGCCCGGGGGTCCGAGGCATGCCAGAGCACCCCTCCTAAGTAAGGAGCACATTATGGCTCCTTGTACCTCCCACTAAGAAGGAAGTGTAATGTATAATGCCTGGTCAGCTTCTTCAGACTCAAAGGCTGCATTTGACACACTCGTGAACACTGCTTGGAACCAGGTACTGATGGGCAGGCCCAGGGCCAGCTTGAGCAGGTCCCTGAGCCGGAAAGAGCCGTGCAGCAGGTCCAGGCTGCAGTACAAGGGGCCCAGCCACTTGGGCTTTATGGACCAGCAGACCCTCTGGTATTAGAGGTATCTGTGGTGGGAAAAGATGTTGTTTGCAGTTTGTAACAAGTCTCAATAGAAGAATCAATGTAGCTGACTAGGATTCTGCAGGAAGGCCATGCCACCATCTGCAGTGGAGAATTACATACTTTCTGAAAAACAGGACTTAGCAAGCTCCTGGGCCCTGGCCATGGGACTTAAAGTGACTACACAGCTAAAGCAAGTAAGAACATGCCACCCCAAAGTATTCCACCCTGGCATGTCGGCTCCTTTGAGTGAAAGGCACTTGAAAAACGCAGATGCAAGAATATCACTCCAGGCTCCATGCTGTTTCTTAAAAGCACATGAAGTTCCCCTATGAAAGATGCCATACTAGAAGGAAAGTAACAGTGCTATCCTCAAGGATGAGAAGTTGAGACTGAGAGAATTCTGAACAAAGCTAGTGAAAATCACTTACCTTCTTTTAGCCTCCCCACGTAGTTTAGTTGCTTGATTACAAGTTATTATTCTTTGCTCAATTCAGTTCATAAGCATTCAACTCTAACTGCTGCTTTAGGCCTTCATTGCCTTATGAAGGCTCCTGTGCCACATAAAACTTGTATTAAATAAATTTGTATACTTTTCTCCTACCGATCCATCTTATATCAACTTAATTCTCAGGCCCAGCCAAAACACTCTAAAGGAGTAGAGGTGAAATGTTTCCTCCCTTACACAGCCGTGGCCGCCATCATGAGCTGGGTTCTTTCACATCCACCAAAGCAGAAGGTCAGACTCAGCAGGAAGCCATCATAAGATGGAAGTGGCACCTCTAAGATCAGGTGCAAGCGGGGCCTGAGGGCACAAGTCACCTGTACAAGCAGATGGCCCAGATCTCGTGTCATCTGCACACTCTGGCACCAGGACCACCCCCTCCCTCCTTCAGGCTTGGGTGGCTTGGGTGGAAGGCTATATTCGATTCACAAACAGCTCAGCCTAATTTGTGGGTGAGGGCCAAAAATTGACCGCAACTCCATCCAGGGGCAGCCCTGAAAAGCAGCAGTGAAAGAAGACCCTCCCCGTAGAAAGATAAGTGGTCTTAAATTAGAATTTACACCAGTGTGCAAGCAGCAGAAAATGGCTGTGCTAGTTCCTCAGGGGCCTAGAAGAGAAAAATTGGAAGAAAGAGACCAAGGAGGGCTGGGAAAGAGACACCTGGATGGACCCTCGGGAAGGGGCACAGAGTGTGACCTGCAAGACAAGAGGATGGACCCACAGGAATGGGCACCGAATCGTATCGCACAGCAATGTCCACACAGAGCACCCACTACAGGAAAGGCACTGAACAGCCACACGGTCAGAGTGACTTTCCCAGCCTCCATCACTGGCCACATGGGTACATGAACAGAGTAGTCACCACAGAACAGCGCATGCTACCACGAGCTGGGTTCTTTCACACCCATCAAGGCAGAACGGATGGAGGATGGTGCATGGGCTGGACACCACAGCCTTCCACTCTCCAAGGTGATGCAGCAACTGCCACTATCCAGTGTCTAACCTGACAGCCCCAGAGACCAACACTGAGGCCATGAAACGGCAACAACCCTTAGGGAGCCGAGCCAGCCTTTCAGTGGCTAGTTCAACATTTGACCCCTTCCACCTTAGAAAGAGCAGCAATTCACTCTGGGTGGAATTAACCCATACTGTGGGCATGGATTCACCTTTTATGCCCACAGACCTTGACCAGCACCTGCAGAATATGTGGTCTACCAATACAGGATCCCATGTAGCATTGAGACAAAGAGACCTACTTTGCAAAGGCAAATGACCATGAGGTCCTCGGTGATACCACATCCTCATCCTCTAGAGGCCAGCCTGAGGTGGAATGGTCACTGAAGGGCCAGGCAGCCAGAGCACCAGCTGGAGAGGGCACTATGTATCCTGACACTCTAAGTCAGCAGGCATTGTATGGTATTGTGCCCCCACCCCCTGAGACGAGTGGTTCTCCTGGAAATTAAGGGGTGGAAGCCTGAGTGGCCCCACTTACCATCACTTCCAGGACAAGATCTCTAAACCACAGAGATATAGAATGGGACATTAATCAGTTTCAATGTCCCATTCCCACAGGTCTGTGGTTTAGAGATCTTGGTTCCCAGAGGAGGATACACTTCCACCAGCGACACTCTGAGGATTCCATCAAACTCCTAGCTATGGCTGCTTTCCAGTCCACTTTGGGCTCTTTGTGCAGAGAGACCAACAGGAAGGGAAAAGAGCCACCATTCCATCGTGGGTAATGGACCCCGGTCATCAGGAGAAAGCAGGGTTGCTGATTATACAACGGGGGCAAGAATGTTTGGCACTCAGGTGGTCCACTGGGGCATCCCTTGGTTCTCCTGACCCCAATTTATTTTTTTATTTTTATTTTTTTTTATTTATTTATTTTTGAGATGGAGTTTTGCTCTGTTACTCAGGCTAGAGTGCTGTGGTGCAGTCTTGGCTCATTGCAACCTCTGCCTCCCAGGTTCAAGCAATTCTCCTGCCTCAGCCTCCCGAGTAGCTGGGATTACAGGTGTGCACCACCACACCCAGCTAATTTTTGTATTTTTGTAGAGATGGGGTTTCACCATGTTGCCCAGGCTGGTCTTAAACTTCTGACCTCAGGTGATTCACCCACCTCAGCCTCTCAAAGTTCTGGGATTACAGACATGAGCCACTCACTGCGCCCTGCCTAAGGTTTTATTTTTCTATAACTCAACCCAACTTCCACTGAAGCCCCATTCTGCTGCTGGTAGACACCTCCTTTGGAGCAGAGTCCAAGTTTGGGAGCTTCATTTGCATCAAGACCTCTCAAGAACCCTCCAGAAGTTCCATCCTCAACACACTGGCCCTCTCTAGCTTCTAGCCTCCAGAGAAAACCCCACACACCCCAAGGCCCTCCCTAAACCCTGTCTCTCAGCCCCAAATCTTTCCAGTCAAAAGCTGTGAAGGGGAGAGAGGGGCAAATGTGGCCCAGGGGATTCATTTGCAGCCTAAATTTTTAAATTAAGTTATCAACCTCTACAAATTAAGGAATTTCACATAAAATTTTGTATTTTTTATACTTCTCTAAAGAGATAAATCTATCCTTCAATTTCCTCTGGTGGCATTGGCTGTCACGAAAAGGAGCCGCCTCCTCTTGCTTTGGTCATTCCTGTGGTCCGGCTCGCCCCACTCTGCCTTGTTGCCTGGGGCCAGGGTCTTTGGCTTTGCTGCCCTGAGCTCCCTTACGGGTGCAGGGTTGTGGCTTTGGGAATACAAGTTTGTTAGTCACTTCTTTTTACTGAGGCAAAGGTTGGGGAGCTAATGGCGGTGATGAGAGGGAAATGCCAAGAAAGCTCTCTGAGCTGGGTAGTGAAGACTGGATAGGAGTGAGAAAGTAAGAAAGCTGGGCATGCTGGCTCATACCCATAAGCCCAGCACTTTGGGAGGCCGAGGCGGGTGGATCACTTGAGGCCAGGAGTTCGGGACCAGCCTGGCTAACATGGCAAAACCTCATCTCTACCAAAAAATTTAAAAATAAGCCAGGCGTGATAGTGCGTGCCTGTAATCCCAGCGGCTTGGGAGGCTGAGGCGTGAGAATCCCTTGAAACCAAGAGGGAGAGGTTGCAGTGAGCAGAGATCACATCACTGCATTCCAGTCTGGGTGACATAGTGAGACTCTGTCTCAAAAAACAAAAAACAAAACAAATAAACAAAAAAACAGAAAGTAGGGAGAAGCAGAGAGGGCATCCCAGGCAGGGGAAACCAGCTGAGCAAAGGCTCTGGGTACCCATCTGATTAGACCAGGACTGCAGCATCCCTGCTGGGAGACCGTGAGGGTACCCGTCTGATTAAACCATGGGATTGACATTATGCCACAGTGGAGGAAAGCCTGGGTAGAGAAACTGGGGACAGAATGTAGACAGTAACCTTGACCTACCCAACTCCCAAGCTTGTGGGCAGCTGGAGGCAGAAAATGATTGACTTCTCCAAACATTTTGTGTTTCTGAATGACTTAATGGGAAGGAAGGGGGTTCATTCCAATCTATCTTCTGCACCCAGATCTGTACCAATCTAAAAGGCAACTTGACTCAACTAGTAATTTTGCCTAATATTCTGTTCAGGGCTCTATGTTAGGTACAAAGAAGAGGCGTACAACAAAGGCCAACAGTGGGGGTTGAAGACCCGTCTGCAGCATTCCTCCTAGGAAATGGTAGAGTCTCATTCCCCTTCCCTTGACTATGAGTCCCTTTTAGTGACTCGATTCTAACCAATGAAACACAGGGGAGTGACGTTGTGGGACTTCTGAGGCTAGGTCATAAAAGAAAATACAGCTTCCTCCTGTCTGACGTGTTCTCTCTCTCTTCCTTTCTCTCTCTTGGAGCCCAGCCACCATGCTGTGAAGAAGCCCGGGCTGTAAAGGGAGGAACACTCGTGGGTGTTCCAGTCTGCAGTGCCAGCTAAGGTCCCAGCTGACAGCCAGCACCAGTCACCAGCCATTAGTGAACAAGCCTTGGAAGATTCCTGCCCCAGCCTTCCGGCCGCCCTAGCTGTTACCACAGAGGCAAGCAAAATAAAGCCCCTATGTTTTGGAATGTTTATTATGCAGCATGAAGTAACTGGAACACAAATACACAGACCCAGGCTCTAACCCAACCCGGGACAACTGGGAACCAAGCACAGTATCTGGAACATCCTAGACATTCCTCAGCTGACAGGTGTATATTCCACTGTTTTCAGATGGAACAAAATCAATTCTGAGCTGTGGCAGCGAACTGGAGACTCACATATAAACGATGTGCTGTCCAGGCAGGGGGAATGAAGGAAGGGCTCAGAGGGGAAGCCATTTTGGCCACACCGTGGAGGATGAGGAAGAGAATTTCAAGAGAAAAGGGCAATGCAAATCACAGGCACTGTGAGCTGGACACTGTGGCCTCAGGACGCTCTGGTCAACCCCAGCATCCTCTGTTAAAGATTGGCAGTGCTGACTCCTGCACTCAGGCTTCCTATGTCCCACTGGGCGTGTCCCTTCTTCAGGTTGCCTAGAGACTGCCCTCAGCTCTCCTCTCCCTGACCTGTAGGGTAGGTGGGATTTGACAGAATTTGATGTTTGTCCATCAGAAGTGGTCTGTTGACTGTTGAGTGATTTCCACAGAACTGTGTATTTTGCATTCCTTATCTTTCCATTCCCCACCTCGACCCCCGCAAAGCCCAGCAATTTCTTTTCACCCACTCACTGCTTAGTTAGTGCTGGACTTAGTCAGATCTCATCAGTCCCTCCTCGATGTAGCCTTCCCTCTTGTTCTACTGCCGACAAAAGGGTTTGCTCTCCACCAGCCTTCCCTGTTGGACTGTGTGGTTTGGAACCAAGTAATTGTTCAATTACCCATTATGTTTTAAAGTTATAAATGCAAGGCAAGTACATTACAGAAAATGCTGACTCAAGAAGAGAAACTACAATCTCATCACCCTGCCCCACCATCAAGAACCATTCATCTCGTCTTCTCTGAGTATCTTTTTCAACACCTATAGCATTTTTAAAACTCTGTTATAGCCGGGCGCGGTGGCTCACACCTGTAATCCCAGCACTTTGAGAGGCCGAGGGAGGTGGATCACCTGAGGTCAGGAGTTCGAGACCAGCCTGGCCAACATGGCAAAACCCCGTCTCTACTGAAAATACAAAAGTTAGCCAGGTGTGGTGGCGTGCGCCTGTAGTCCCAGCGACTCAGGAGGCTGAGACAGGAGAATTGCTTGAACCCAGGAGGCAAAGGTTGCAGTGAGCCTACAAGGCGCCACTGCACTCCAGCTTGGGTGACAGAGCAAGGCTCCATCTCAAAGAAATAAAAAATAAACAAAAATAAACAAACCCTGTTATCATACTGCATGTTTAATTGTGAATGCTGAGTTTTGTATTTAGTGTTGCAGTGCATGCTTTTTGTCATCGTTTTCTTTCCTAATGAATACATAGTGGTGTCAAGTGGCTGAACCTCGTTTTATTTAACTACTTTTACAGTGTTTGGCATCTAGGTGGTTTCTAGTTTTCCCCTGCAGTAAACATCTCCCTGCCTAGGGCTTTTTCTGAAAGCAGAATTACTTACTCAGGACAGATTCCTAAATGACTGGATCAGAAGTTGTGGTTATATTAACGGCTCTGTATATAGACCCCTTGTCAAATTATCTCAGTGACCTTTGTGTCTTTCAACTGTGATCTTGTAGTTAATGCTGTTGTTATTCTGAAAGTATCAGATGACCAGTGGAGAAAATTTGGAAACATTGAGAGAAGTGAATAAAAATCAACCACATTTCACCCACAAAAAGATAATCACTATAAGTAACATGTTGGTGTCTTCCTCTCCAGTCTATTTTTCTTTATGTAAGTTTTAGGGTTTTTTGTTTGTTTTAGTGCCTATGTGAATTAGCATAATTATGATGGCACTGTAAATAAATTAAACATCATAATTTTCCTTGAACATAACAGCTAAGTATTTTCCACTTTATTGCAAACTCTTCATACAGTTTAAGAAATGCATAATTTTCCATTGAGTAGATGTACCCTTATTTACTTTCCCATTATCCTATTTGGGGATACTTACACTGATTCCAAATTTTTGCTCTTAAAAACATTTGCCAGGAATAAATCTTCAAGTTATGACTTAAAAAGCAATTTGTAAGTTGGGTAAACAGAACAATGATGAAAACTTACAATAGAAGAGTTGACTAATTGGTCTTGATTGTGGAAAAGGCTAATTTCTAAGCTCCTTCCTAGATTCATGAATGGAATTTAAATAACTAAGCTTTTTGTTTGTTTGTTTACAATTAAAGCCAACCCAATGAAGCTTCCTGACTGGGAGCCCAGACACCTGGTTTTCTGGTAGTTTTTCCCCCCGGATAAGTCACAGGCCTGGCCTCTTGTGACTTAGTCAAATGCACAGTCATACTAAACGGTGGTGGCACAGGCGCTGCAGGGCTCCCGGCTGTTTCCTTTTACCAGTCCACACTGTTGTCAACGGCGGCGGCGCCTTAAGCATTCCTCAGTCACTGCAGTGAAGTTGCCATTTGCTTCCTGCCTGACTGACTCACGCAGCAGCCTGGGGCGCAAGTCCTACCGTCTGTGGGCCTGGGCCGGTTGGCGGCACAAAGAGGAGCAGAAAGTGTGCCTCGATGCACAGGACGTGAAAAACAAGTGATGCTGCTTCCTGTGTGCAGACATGGAAAGATAAGCAAGAGGCTTATGATGTCGGAAAAGAAAGCAACAGCAGCAACAGAAACCAAACCTGAGGGCAAGACAAATAGTATGCTATCGTTTGTATAAAAATAAAATAGAGAGCCAGATATGCACATACTACCCCCTTTACCCCCAAAATAAAGAGCTCAACGGCAGTGAAGGGCTATGTAGTCACCACTGGCAACTGCAGAGTGGATACTTATTGTTCCTCAGACAATTACTGTACTTCCTGTGTGACTCAGGGTTTTGTTCACTGCACTGGTTGAAAAGTGACATAGGCTTGGGTGGAAGGAGAGAAGCCAGTTCCCGAAACGCTTCCTTGGTACACAGGCTGACCTGTGGTGGAGACATCCTCCCCCAACACCTGTGCCCATTCCAATGGCAGACAGGCAGTCAGATGCAGGCACCCTGAGAAATGCAATTAGGAGAGAGAAGGAGGAGAGGGAGAGAAGGGAGACAAGGGGTACAGCTAGAGAGGGAATGGAGTGAGAAAAAGAAAGAAACTTTGACCATCTTTTGAACAACCATGACGATCTTGAGGAGTTTTGGTGATGCTTCCTTTAGGATGAGCTTTTAATGGTCCTATTCTCTAAAGGCAGCCTCCCTCTCAGGATGTCCTTACCCTGAGCAGCTCAGAAAATTAAGGGCTGCTGCAGCATGGCAGCCTATTGCTGCGACCCGTCCTGCCTGGAATGGGTCTTGAGACCCTGGGTTGGCCTGACCTCCGGTCCTAGCCCTGTCCTTCCAGCACAATAACAAGTGACCTTGGCCCATGACCATGGCTGGCCACCACCCAGCCTCTGGGAAGGACTCAGCCCACTGAAATGGGCCTCTCCAGCTCCCCGGTGAGGCCTTGGAGCACAGCCACGGAAAACCCTAAGGCCCTAGGAGAGAAGAGAAGAATCAGCAGGGTCAATTGTTTCCAGATGTCTCTTACTTATGTCAGGATTAATCTTTGCTACAGAGCCATTTCTCCATGGAGAAAATGCATATAAAGCAGATGTCCTGGATAACAAGGAGAGGAGTTAAGAACCACGAGGAGAACATGGAGTGGACAGAAAGCCCTGCCCAAGGATGACACACATGACAGGAGGAAGCAGGAACCCTTGAAGGCCAGCCAGGCTCCTGAGGCCTCAACTCTACTGCTTCAGAATCTCTGCCAGCATCTTGACACTAGTTCCCTGTATTAGTCTGTTCTCACACTGCTATAAAGACATACTTGAGACTGGGTAATTTATAAAGAAAAGAGGTTTAATTAGCTCATGGTTCTGCAGGCTGTACAGGTTTCCTCTTGTCGGGAGGCCTCAGGAAACTTACAATCATGGTGGAAGGTGAAGGGGAAGCAAGAATGTCTTACGTGACTGGCAGGAGAAAGAGAGAAAAAGAGAAGTGCTACACACTTTTAAACAACCGGATCTCCAGAGAACTCTAGCACAAGACAGCACTAGGGGGATGGTGCTAAACCATTAGAAACTGCCCCCATGATCCAATCACCTCCCACTAGGCCCCTCCTCCAACACTGGGGATTACAATTTGACATGAGATGTGAGTGGGAACACAAATCCAAGCCATATCACTGTTCCACTCAAGAGGCTGGGCTGCCTCCAGGGCACTCCCTTCCTTGCTTCCTCCTTCCCACCTTCTGGCTGGGGTCAGTAAAACTGAGTAGCAAGCCGGGGCCGGCCTGATCACAGGCCCTGATTTGCTATAGGAAATTTCTCTTCTGATCACCTACCTGCTGCTTCCTGCCACCATTAGGGACTGAGCTAGTCAGTGTCTGCAAGTGTTTTTTTTTTTGTTCCTGAAAAATGAGTCAGGACACAGGAAACAGAGATAAAAATACTGTGTTCGGCCAGGCGCAGTGGCTCATGCCTGTAATCCCAGCACTTTCGGAGACTGAGGTGGTGGATCACCTGAGGTCAGGAGTTCGAGACCAGCCTGGCCAACCTGGTGAAACCCCCCTCTACTAAAAATACAAACATCAGCCAGGCATGGTGGTGGGTGCCTGTAGTTCCAGCAACTCAGGAGGCTGAGGCAGAAGAATTGCTTGAACCTGGGAGGTGGAGGTTGCAGCGAGCCAAGATCACACCACTGTACTCCCCCTGGGTGACAGAGCAAGACTCTGTCTCAAACAAATATATTGTGGTCAGGCGCGGTGGCCCACACCTGTAATCCCAGTACTTTGGGAGGCTGAGGCAGGTGGATCACAAGGTCAGGAGACTGGGACCATCCTGGCTAACACGGTGAAACCCCATCTCTACTAAAAATACAAAAAATTAGCCGGGCGTGGTGGCAGGCGTCTGTAGTCCCAGCTACTCGGGAGGCTGAGGCAGGAGAATGGTGTGAACCCAGGAGGCGGAGCTTGCAGTGAGCCGAGATTGCACCACTGCACTCCAGCCTGGGCAACAGAGTGAGACTCCATCTCAAAGATAACTAATTAAAAAAACATTGTGTTCATAGTAATAGCTAATGTTTCCAAGTACTCACTGAGTGCCAGGCACAATGCTCCATGATTTGGTCCCATTTGGTCCTTACAATGACCCTATCAGGTAGATGCAGTTATTTATCTCCAGTTTATATGTAAGGAAACTGAAGCTCATGGAAGGTAAAGATCAAACAGTAGGCTAGACTCGAAGGCAGGCGGTCTTCGAGTGTGACCCTTAGAACAGTAACTCATCTCATTACTAACACAGCTGATTGGAGGACTTGGCTTCGATCTGTCGCCAGTGGGGCTTGTTAATACATCACTCTTGAATGAGACTATCTTAGCCACTCACACTTGGCAGCACCAGAAGCTGTGGGGAGTGGAGCCCTGAAGCGCATTTCACAGAGGAGCAGAGGACACCTGCACCCCAAAGAGAGAAAAGCCACCAACCTCTGAGCAGAGCATGCTGCAGCACCCAAAGTGTCTGGGGGCAAGGGTGATGCTCCAGCACTGTGGGCCCTCACCCTTGCCTGCATGTTAGCAACCTGACAAGTTTTCAGTTACTTCCAATGCCCAGTCTCCCTGCTGTCCTCCCCTCCCCCAGTGAAATCCCATCCCTGGATCCCAAAGGGACCCAGGCATCCATATTTTCGAAACTCCAGGTAATTTTAATGGGGGGCTAAGGTTGAGAACTACTTCTGGGCAGGAATGTCCTTACGGGACAGTAGGTCCAAGGGAATGGTTATTTCTCTTTTACATTAATATTGGCATGTGGAAGTGGGATGAGTAACAGCCATAAGACCCTGTCAGTCTCTCACACTTCGGTGTGGATTAATTTTGGTGTTGATTCCCCTCATGATGGGTGAGATCCAGGCACCAAGGCAATGTGAGTGTGTATAGCAGATAAGGAAATGGTGTGTATGGCCCACAAGGGCCAGCCCCAGAAAGGAGCAGCTCTGGTGGGAGATACAGCGGGCCAGGGAACAGGGGCCTTAGAGGGAGAACTCGAAGATGGACAAACATCATGTGTTTCCTGGCTTGCTCCAGAGTTGGCCCCAACTGGCTGTGAGTTTCTGCAGCTCAGAGTCAGTGTCTTAGAATAGGCCAGTGTGGTCTCGGGTGACAGTCACCCAGAATCTGTTGCAGACTTTTCACAGTGCAAGAGATGGTTCTCTCCACCCCAAGTACCTCTTTGGACAAACAGCTCTTCCTTGAACTAAGCTAAAAGTCCTCTTCCTGTGACGTCCAAACCATGCCCAGAGCTCCGCTCTGTAGAGATACAAGCAAGAATTTCAGTCCTGCCTCAAGAGAATGGCCCTTCAGACACTGGAACCTATCCCCACCTCTCCCAGAGCCCACTCTTTCCTAATTGGCCTTCGTGCTGCCCAAATCGCCTGTTCCAGGCTTTCGAAGGAAGCTTTATGGCTTGCTCTGTGGATGGCCATGATGCCGCCATGTATAGGTGTGTCCTCCAGCCCCGACTGTAGGGTTCTGTCTGTACCCTGCAAGTATTCTCTTGAATCTTCAGTACAATACTGCAAAACAGACACTCTGATGAACACTTTATAGATAAGGGAACTGAAACTCAGAGCTGCAGAGTAACTTGTGCAAAGTCACAAAGCAGGTCGTTGGCAGATTCAGACCCAGGCCTGCCTGATGCCAAGACTCATGCCCATCTCAGTAAACCTCCCCTGTCAGTCCTTCCTAGGGAACAGCACACTGCAGCAAGTGCTCTGAGCAGCACAGGAGCAGTGGAGCCACCCCTGGCCTGGAGACCCTTCTTGACTTCTAAGCAAATATGAGATTGGTTTGGCCTACCCCATCCAACCCCAGGGGGCCCAATCAGACAAATGCTCCCAGAAAAAACTACCCCTGACACTGATGAAGTTCACCCTATCTCCCTCACCCCCCTTGAGGGGGTCCTTAACACAGGACTTGTCAGAGTGTTCAATATGCATGCACGACTTGTCAGAGTGTTCAATATGCATGCACGATGAGAAGAGGCAGCAAAGAATGAGCTATTTGCTGCATGCATTTCCACAGACCTCTTTCTACCAGAGCATCCCGGAAAGAACGTGTTCTGTAGAGTCAGCTGGGAAGAAACTGATTTAAGAAACAGGGGTGCATACAGGGGACTGAGCCCAAAACCTGGGAGTGTTTAAATCTGAAGAGAGAAACACTAAGCACACATTGGAAGAAAGACCTCAGAAGGTAGACCTTTGGTGGGAACAAAAGCGAGGACACGGGCAGGAAGGGAAGAAGAGATGGAGAAAAACACAGGAGGCTGATTCAAAGAGAAGCTCAAACTCCACCCTCAAGGAGAGGGAGCGCAACTCTCCAAAATCTAAGATGGCGTCTATTACTCAAGCGGAAAAGAAACAAAAAGTCCACTGACATAGCAGTAGACTTCAGTTTGGCTAAGAACAGCTACAGAAATGTAATAAGGATGAGGAGAATCAAATTACTATTTTAAGAAAAAGGGATTGGTTTGGGTTTTCAAATATGCATTTCAAGTAGATCTTGTTCCTGGTAAATGCTCAATAAATATATATATATTAACTGTTGGCTTCATTCCGAAAACAAATATTTTTGAAATCCCATGTAAGCACTGAGCTACATGCTGTGGGAAGGTCACCCAGATAAATAAAATGGGGTTCTCATCACCCACATAACCAGAAACCTGTATTTCATCGATTCTAAGATGCACATTTTAAAAACTTTTTTTTGAGGTGGAGTCTCTCTCTGTGGCCCAGGCTGGAGTGCAGTAGCATGATCTTGGCTCACTGCAAGATCCGCCTCCCAGGTTCAGGCGATTTTCCTGCCTCAGCCTCCCAAGTAGCTGGGATTACAGGTGCCCACCACTAAGCCAGGCTAAATTTTTTGTATTTTTAGTAGAGACGGGGATTCACCATGTTGGCCAGGCTGGTCTTGAACTCCTGGCCTCAAGTGATCCACTCACCTTGGCCTCCCAAAGTGCTAGGATTACAGGTGTGAGTCACCATGCCCGGCCTAAAAACTTGTAACACATCTGAAATTGGGCAGCCTTTCACAGTCGGGCATCTCTGACATGGTTGTTATGACAGTGCATGCCGACCTTTGACCATAACTATTCATATTGGCATCACCTTCAATTGAAGTATGTGCATGGTTGGTTCTACAGCTATGGAGCTTCATTACCATTTAAAGTATCACCAGCTTTTTTCTTCCCTGGCTGTCTGAGGATAGACCGCCATCATGAACGACACAGTAACTATCCGCACTGGCAAGTTCATGACCAACCAACGACTTCAGAGGAAACAAATGGCCATTGATGTCATTCACCCTGGGAAGGTGACAGTGCCTAACACAGAAATTTGGGAAAAACTAGCCAAAATGTACAAGACCACACTGGACGTCATCTTTGTATTTGGATTCAGAACTCATTTTGGTGGTGGCAAGACAACTGGCTTTGGCAAGATTTACGATTCCCTGGATTATGCAAAGAAAAATGAACCCAAACATAGACTTACAAGACATGGCCTGTACGAGAAGAAAAAGACCTCAAGAAAGCAATGAAAGGAACGCAAGAACAGAATGAAAAAAGTAGGGGGACTGCAAAGCCAATGTTGGTGCTGGCAAAAAGCCGAAGGAGTAAAGGTGCTGCAATGATGTTATCTGTGGCCGTTGTGGGTTTTTCACAAGAAGATTAATAAACTAAAAACTTCCATGTGAAAAAAAAATCATCAAACAATTGCTATTATTAAAATGTCAGAAAATAACAGATGCTGGCGAGATGGCAGAGAAAAGGGAACACTTATACACTGCTGGTGGGAAGGTAAATTAGTTGAGCCACTGTGGAAAGTCGTCTGAAGTTTTCTCAGAGAATTTAAAATAGAACCACCATTTGACCCAAGCAAACCCACTATTGAGTATATACCCAAAGGAATGTAAATCATTCTACTGTAAAGACACATGCACATGTATGTTAACTGCAGCACTCTTAACAATAGCAAAGACATAAAATCAATCTAGGTGTCCATCAACGGTGAACTAAATAAAGAAAATATGGTACATATACACCACAGAATACTATGCAGCCATAATAAAGAATGAAATCATGTCCCTTGCAGCAACACAGATGGAACTGGAGGCCATTATCCTAAGTGAATTAACACAGGAACAGAAAACCAAATCCATGGTCTCCAAGTGTTCTCACTTAGAAGTGGGAGCTAAACACTGAGTACACATGGACACAAAGAAGGGAACAAACAACACCACGGCCTACTTGAGGGTGAAGAATGCGAGGAGGGTGAGGATTGAAAAACTATCTATCAGGCATTATGCCGATTATCTGGGTGACAAAATTATCTGTACACCAAACCCCTACGACATGCAATTTACCCATGTAACAAACCTGCACATGTACCCCTTGAACCTAAAATAAAATAGCATCAAAAAGATTGTAACCCGATTCAATAAGGAAACTAAAAGTTGGTGTGGGTGCAGTGACGCATGGAAATGCAGCAGTGGGGCAGATATTTAATGGGAGAATAGCAAATATTTGTCACTAGAGGAATGGCTATAATTCTATATTTTCTTGCAAAGCTATAACCAAGTGCTTATGGGACTTAGGCAAGAATGCCGAAGACACAGAATTAGAATAAGCTGTCTCGTCACAGAGGAGCAGGCAGAAGAACAGACCACACACCAAGCAATGCAAGGAAGGACAGGAGAAACTGCTGAATCCGTGGGGTAGATGAAGGAAGAGCCAAAGTCATGCCATGAAAGCTGGTGTGACCCACGCCCATGCTGTACAGGCTGCCATCAGCACACCAGGCATCCATCAGCAGAGGCTTCCCACTGATGTTGGCTTGACTTCTAGAAAATGAGATTCAACTGAGGGAAAAATAAAACTATGAGTTTAGTTAAAAAGGAAAATGGTAACTCACCCTTGGTATTCTTCAGTTTGCCTCAAAATTATACTGACAATGTAAGAAAGCATTGTATTGTAGATTAATTTGCAGTGCTTTTTTCTTCTTAATTGTATATAAAATAACGGTGTTCTTTACCATGGCAGTAACTTCGATTTCCTGAAGATACTATGTGCAATGGGGGGAGAAAATGAGCTGTCTTCACTTAGGAAAGTACTTTGATAAGGTAAGTCCTGAGGGAACTTAAAGGTGTTATTAGAATCAATAGCTGCTAACTTCACAAAAAAGAGATACGAGGAGCCTCCTGACAGAAGTCCACAACTCTACTCAGGAAGTGGTCCTGCTGAAGGAGTGAAACAGGAAGGAGATCAGGCCTCCAGTTCCAAATACCAGCTTATAGGAAACACAGAGGGCAAGGGAAGGTGTAAAATAACATTACACTGCAGGACACAGTACGAGACAAATAAATGACCTGATTTCCTCAACAAATAAATTTCGGAAAAAAAAAAAAGAAAAGAAAAGATAGAAAGAGAAGGTTCCCCTCTATACAGACTTTATTTTATAAATTAAAATAGATTTACAGACATATCATGGACTTAGTGCCTCATTTCCAAATAACAGAGTATGGAAAGGGGAAATTTAGTAACTTACCAGTAGAGAAACCTAACAGACACCACCTTAACCAAGCGATGAAGGTTAACATCACCAGAGATGTTGTGGGGACATCATGTACCCCTGATGCACTCTGACGAGAAGGGCACATCACCTCTGTGAAATCCTTCCCAAATAGTTCTTTTTAGGTTTTTTTGTTTTTTTTTTTTTGAGATAGAGTCTCACTCTGTCACCCATGCTGGAGTGCAGTGGTGCAATCTCGGCTCACTGCACCCTCCACCTCCCAGGTTCAAGTGATTCTCAGCCTCCTAAGTAGCTGGGATTACAGGCATGCACCACCACACCTGGCTAATTTTTGTATTTTTAGTAAAGATGGGATTTTGCCATGTTGGCCAGGCTGGTCTCAAACTCCTGACCTCAAGCGATCCACCCACCTCAGCCTCCCAAAGTGCTGGGACTACAAGTGTGAGCCACCATGCCCGGCCTTGCCAAAGTGTCTTAATCCCAGCTAATCATTACAAAAACATTGGACAAACCCAAATTGAGGGAAAATTCTGCAAAATACCTGACCACTACTCTTCAAAATTTTCACGATCATGAAAAACAAAACCTGAGGACCTGTCACCAATGGGAGGAGTCTGAGACACAATAACTAAATGCAGTATGGGGTCCTGGATGGGACCTTGAAACAGAAAGAGGACATTCATAGAAAAAGGAGTAAAATTTGAATAAAGTCTGCAGTTTGCTCATAGTAAAGTGCTGATATTACTTTTTTAGTTTTGACAAATATACAGTAATATGCAAGATATTGACATTAGAACAAGTGCATGAGCATTCTCTGTAGCACCTTTGCAGTTTTTCTGTAAATATGATTCCAAAATTAAGTTTATTTTTTTAGAAAGACATACCAACCAATTGTAATATAGGAACTCTATTTGGATCCTGATTCAAACAATGAAACTTCTATCTATCTATCTATCCTTCTATCTATCTATCTATCTATCTATCTATCTATCTATCTATCTATCTATCTATCTATCTATCTATCTTTTGAGACAGAGTCTTGCTCTATCGCCCAGGCTGGAGAGCAGTGGTGCATTCTCAGCTCACTGCAGCCTCCACCTTCCAGGTTCCCAGGCCCAAGCGATCCTCCCACCTCAGCTTCCCTAGTAGCTGGGACCACAGGCACACACTACCACCCCTGCCTACTTTTTGTGTTTTTAGTAGAGACGGGATTTACCATGTCTCCTAGGTTGGTCTTGAACTCCTGAGTTCAAGCGATCCTCCCGCCCCAGCCTCTCAAAGTGCTGGCATTACAGGCATAAGCCACCATGCCTGGCCTAAACTATTTTTAAAATAACATTGATAAGACAATCGGAAACCTGACAGTGACTGGATATTAAACGCGATTAAGGAGTCATGATTCATTTATTTGTAGGAGTGACCATGGCATTGTATTATACTTGTTAAAAAGAGTATATATGGGATTCCTCAAAACATTAACATGGAATTATTATATGATCCAGCAATTCTACTCTGGGTATATACACAAAAGAACTGAAAACAGCATCTTGAAGAGATATTTGTACAACCATGGTTCAGAGCAGCATTACTCAAAACAGTCAAAGGGTGGAAACAATCCAAGGGTCCATTGACAGATAAATGGATAAACAAATTGTGTTGTGT